>NC_056751.1:122887993-122914501 GCF_019279795.1 Protopterus annectens | reverse complement strand
CCCATTCAACAAAGTTGCAGAAGACACCTCAGATTTCTTGCAGGATCAGAGCATTATCAATTCTCAGCATTGCCCTTTGGCTTATCTACTATGCCCAGAGTATTCACGAAATGACTGGCATCAGTAATTGCACACTGCAGACTTCAAGGGATTCAAATCTACCCATATCTGGACGACTGCTTGATACAAGCGGACAGCAAAACAAATTTGTTAAAGGACTTGGATTATGCCATCCAGCTATTACAGGCCTTGGGATACACAGTCAACATCCAAAAATCAAGACTTGTGTCATCCTAAAGGATAACCTTTTTGGGTGCAGATCTAGATACAACCACTCAGATGGCTTTTCACAGAAGAAAAACAGAAACAACTTCCAGATTACTTCAAGAATCTGACAAGACAAACTCGGCTAACTGCAAGGAAGATCCTGCAGGCCCTGGGTTTCATGGCATCCTGCATAATACTAATCCCACAAGCCATGCTACATATGAGAAGATTACAGTGGTACCTAAGGAGTGTATGGACTCAGCACAGTCACAGCTTAGAAACTCTGATTCCAATCATACCTTGCCTTCAAATGGAATTCCTGTGGTGGGCTCAAGCCTGCCAGACCAACAGAGGGTTGCCTTTCTTCAAACCAAAAACAAACCAAACCATCACCACGGACGCTTCAGACCGAGGTTGTGGAGCACATATGGAGGACAAATGTATCCAAGGGCTATGGTCTCAAGGGCAGCTGCAGATGCACATAAATCAAAAGGAAATGCTGGCAGTGATACATGCAATCGAGGCTTTCAAGCCTTTCCTTCAACAAGGCCACCTGCTAATAAGGACAGAACACCACAGTTATGTGGTACATAAGCAAGGAGGCACGCACTCCTACCCTGTATGCAGACTGGCTATGAATCTATGGGCTCTTTGTTTGAAACAAAATATACAACTACAGGCCCAGTTCGTGCCAGGGAAAGACAATACTCTGGCAGACAGCTTAAGCAGAACTTCCATGGATGCACACGAATGGATGCTGCACCCAGACATCATCTTACTCATAACACAGACATGGGGAAGGCCCGAGATAGATCTGTTCACCTCCCCCCACAATCAACTAAGGATTTTTTTTGCACAAGGACATACCATCCACAAGCATGGAAGGTGGACTCTTTCAGCCGGAAAGCCCGAAAAGTCTATGCTTTCCCACCAATCCCATTAATGTCCAAGGTTTTACTGAAGACCAGGGCAGAACAGCCAGAAGTGATTCTGATAGCTCCAGACTGGCCAAGGCAGCATTGGTACCCACTGTTGAAGAGCTCGTCAGACGAAACCGTGGCCTCTCCCATTATGGCCTCTTCTTCTGAAGCAGAACAATTACAAGATCCTGCATCCCAACCTAAAGACCTTGCAGCTAACTGCCTGGAGAATACCATGACTCCTTCCCAGGACAGCTTATCCCAGAGGGTAAAGGACATTATTATGGAAGCTCGCCGCCCTTCCACAAGGAAGACATATTCAGCAAAATGGAAAAGATTTCTCATTTGGAACACAACAAAAGGCCTTGATGCGACAGTGATGAACATGTCACATATTCTGGAATACTTAGCAGAATTGTTCCACAATGGCCTGTCTTATTCTTCCATTAAAATACATGCCTCAGCAATTTCAGCAGAATACAATGTAAATCCTCCTGTCTACTCACATCCTCTTTTAAGACAATTTCTCAGAGGAATCAAAAACATCAAACCTCCAAGGAGACCACCTTTACCTACTTGGGACCTTAACTTTTTGCTGGAAAAACTAACACTTCCTCCATTTGAACCAGCAGCATCGGCAGATCCACAGTTTCTATCCTGGAAAACTACATTCCTTCTGGCCATAACTTCAGCAAGAAGAGTATCTGAGTTGCAAGCTTTAATGGCAGTGCAGCCATTTCTTTTTCATCAGGACAGAGTTTTGTTAAGAACCAACCCAACTTTCATGCCAAAGGTGGTATCTAGAGTATCCTTGAACCAAGCAATTCATTTGCCTACATTCTTCCCAAACCCACAAAATAAAGGGGAGAAACTTCTACACACTCTGGATATCCACAGACAATTACGCTACTATTTGGACAGAACTAAAAGTTACAGAAAGACTGACCAACTGTGTTCGTAGCTTATGCTGCTGGGGCACAAGGAAAAGCAATTTCCAAACAGTCTCAAAATGGATAGGAAATTGCATTCGCTTTTGCTACTCCTTTCATGGAAAGACTGTTCCTGTGAATATTAGGCCTCATTCCACTAGAGCCACAGCCACCACTACAGCCTTCCTAAGAGGGGTGGCTACCAAGGACATTTTAGAAGCTGCTACATGGAGCTCCATGCATACTTTTGCCAAGCATTACAATTTACCCATATACTCCAGATCCAGAGCAGGTTTTGCTACTGCAGTCCTGCAGGGTCTCTTAACTACACCTTCATTTTCTTAGTACCTCCACCCCCAGATTGGTTATGGTATTCTACACATATGTTATGACTGCAGATGCATCCTTGAAGGACATAGTACAGTTTTGTACCTACCATAAATGTAGATGTCCGATAGGTATGCATCTGCAGTCAGGTTTACCCTCCCTCCTTCCCCTCTGTGGTATTTCTAGGGTGCTTACCCCTTCATTAGCTAGCTGGGGGAATCTGTTATGGTGCATTTGTTTGTGTATATATATATATATATATATATATGTATGTATATATATATATATATATATATATATATATGTATGTATATATGTTTGCATTGTGTTTGGAATTTTTGGCATTTTATCCAAATTTAGCCTTCATAGAGGGCTCCTGGCATCTGGGCCAAGAAAAACTGAGGAAGATGGCGTCTGCTGATGCTTTTATACCCCAGACGCTCTGACGTCAGGGAAAGTGCGACATCAGCCGGGGCCAGACCCAGACTTTGGAATCCGGCCGACCGAAGGGCTGCCTGAGGCAGGACAACCCATATGTTATGACTGCAGATGGATACCTATCGGACATCTACATTTATGGTAGGTACAAAACTGTACTTTTTGTGCCTACTATAAATGTAGATGTTCGAGTGTATACACTGCTGCAGTCCAGGTTACCCTCCCTCCTTCCCCTCTTACTGGCTGGTACGTACCAATGTCTTCTACCCTTACTACCTATGGGGAGTATTTGCTGGTAGCTGTAAGTTGTTTTTTGCTTTTCTTATGTATGTGGTATTAGCAATTGGAATTGCCTACCTATTTAGAGGCACCTGACATCTGGGGCAAGAAAAACTGAAGAAAATGGCGTCTGCTGCATCTTGTATACCCCTGTCACACTGACGTCCGGGGGGGAGGCGACAGCAACTGATGCCGGACCAAGACTTTGGAACTCAGGCCGACTGGGGAACCGTCTGACGGCAGGATAATCCAAGTGTAATGACTGCAGCAGTGTATACACTCGAACATCTACATTTATGGTAGGTACAAAACTGTACTTTTTACCTATTGCTGCTAAGCTTTCCTGGGAAACACCATTTTTGGCTTGACTAGGATCCTGTAGTTAACTTTTTTTGTGGTTGGAATGTGGTTAATTGGCCTTTGCCATTATACCAGACTAGAAATTTACCCCAGCTGCAAGTGGGTGACACTCTTATTGTCAAAGCTGGTTCCTCATACCACTCATCTTTTTTTTCCCTCTTACACATGCGGTGTTATACCTATAGCCACCATTGATCAGGATTTAACCACTTCCTCTGTGGCTGTTGTGCCACCTTAGTGGGCAAGGGGAGAGTCACTTTTGGCAGTTATGAGAGAAGGGATTTGGAGTGTGTCCCTTGATTAACTTGAATGTTGTCTCCATCTGTGGGGAATTTGTTGTAGAGGCAATGTTTGGTCTCTGCCCCAAATTTCTTGTCAAAGACTAAGCTAAATTTTCTATTGTCAGATTCTCTGGAGAAAGTTTTGTACGGCAGTTTGACCCTTCTCGTAAGGTGGTGTCTGGTAAAAGGAAAAGGGGATTCCCTGAAGAGGTTCAGGATGTTTACTCTATATAGGAATGTGAAGGAACAGATGCAGGTTTTTTTTAGATTCTTGACACTAACAGCAACAAACAAATGCAATCTGAGGGTCATGTTGCTTAATGCTAGAAGTCTAAATCTCAAAATGCACTCACTCGAAGCACTCCTTAAAATGGAGAACATCGACATTTGTGCTGTAACAGAGACCTGGTTTAAGGCAGCTGAAAGCACCCTTGCAATACCAGGCTATAACTCATTCCACACCTTTCGGCCCCAGAGCTTAGACCGTAGCTCCAAAGGGGGGGTGTCTCCATTTTCATAAAGGATGCGCACACCTCCAGACTTGGTAGCCCAACATAACGCTTCAGAGATACTTCAGGTGCAGCTAACATTTGGTAAGACAGCGATTCATGTCATAGCCTGCTATAGGTCCCCAACCATGTCCCAAGACTCGCACTCCATGTACCTAAGTGCCCTGGAGAATATTAGGGTCCAACCTAACACTCACTCACTAGGCGACTTCAAGTACCCCTTCATTAACTGGGTAAACTACTCGTGTACCAATACACTTGCCCAATGTTTTCCGGAGTTGATCAGTTCCAGTGCCCTGGACCAGCTCGTTCTTACCCCCACTAGAGGTAGCAACGTCCTTGACCTGGTCATTACTAACATGGGCGACCATTGCTCTACAACAATGGTCAGCATCTCCCTGGTTAGATCCGACCACAAACTAATCACCTTGGAAATCGACACCCCTCCCCCCAGCAAAGGTAACCACCATGAAAAACATCTCCAAGGCTAACTTTGGTATACTGAAAACAAAGGTGGCTAGCTTCACAGCACCTATGCAAGTGGAGAATAGTTGTGTTACTGCAGTATCATACACCAATGCACTGTACAAACATGTACCCAAATGCATGGGTGTCACCATACCCCACAGAACCAAGACACACTCCAAAAAAAAAAAAAAAAAAAGGAAGCCAACCTGGTGGTCCCCTGCCATAAACTCTACAACAGAAGGAGGAAAGGAGGAAACTGATGCAAAATAAGGTGAAGTCCCAAGACTGGAAAAACTCCCTTAGCTACCTCATCAAAAAGTTGAGATCCCTCATCAAATCCTCTAAAGCTAGGTATGAAAACAGAATTGCAGCAGATAGTCAAGACAACCTCAAGGCCTTCTATAGTTTATGTAAAAAAATCTCCTCAGCAATACCCAGATTTGCTCTGAGCTATTATACAGTGGTACCTACTATACCAAGCCAACTGATATTGCCAGTATACTGGCCGACAGATTCAGTGTAAACTTTGCCCCCCCCCCCCCAAGGACTAATCACAATACCAGTAGATTGCCAGGCACCCAATATTACTGCTGCATAGGTTAAAACAGCACTGTCCAAGGCTAAGAATTCAGCTACTATGGGACCTGACAGTATCCCTGGTTATGTTCTACATGAACTACAGAGTGAACTGGCACCTCCACCAGTGTGCCCTGTTCAATCACAGCCTCACTTCAGGCTTTGTCCCTGCCTAATGACGCACTGCTACAATTATCCCTCTCCACAAAGGAGGAGCGACTACAGACTCTAGGAACTATCGCCCCATTAGCCGGACTAGTCTGATAAGCAAAGCTGTGGAATGCATCATCATGGACCTAATAAACAAGGATATAGGGAATCTGCAAACTCTGGATCCCACACAGTTTGGTTTTGTGAGGGGTAGATCATGCCTACTCAACTTAGTTGATTTATTTGAATCCGTCACCAGAGCTGTGGATGAGGGCAGTGTAGTTCATACAGCCTGCCTTGATCTGTCCTGGGCTTTTGATATCATTCCCCACTCAGAAATAATAAAAACTCGCTAAGCTTGGCATCAGTGCCTATATCACTAGGTGGGTTGTAAACTGGCTCACAGGTGGAACCCACAGTGTGAAAGAAGCTGACTCACAAGTCAGACTGCCAATTAGTTACGAGTGGAGTCCCACAGGGTTCGATCCTGGGTCCTCTCCTGTTTGCCATCTACTTCTCGGAAGTACTGGCCAACACGAAATGACTCTGGCTGACAAAGTTCGCAGACGATTGCAAGTTGGGAGCCATTAACTCCCCAAGTGATGACATCCTACAGAATGGCCTCGCTGTGACCGACTGGTGTCAGAACCATGGCCTTAAGCTCAATGCCAAAAAATGTCATTATCCTCTTTTGGGAAAAACCCAGTTCTCATGAATTACCACATTGATGGTAGTCCACTGAACTCAGAACACATAAGAGATCTGGAAACAGAGGTTGACAGCAACCTCTCTCTTGATCACCACATTGTCACTGTGGTCAAACTCTTGTGTGGCTCTTCTCATTACTAAGGGCTTTGCATCCAGGAAGAAAGAGGTCCTTGTCTCCCTCTACTCTTCCCTCATTAGGCCAGTCATAGAGTAGAATGCCCCATTTGGCATGTACCTCACTAAACACCTGCAACAGCTGGAGAGGCCGCAAAAGTACCTCAGAGGATCCTAGGCCTTAAATACCTGTCCTATATGGACAGACTCAAATAACTCAACAGATTTGTCTCATCGCCTACTTGAGAGGCTGTCTCTGCTTGACTTACAAAGCCATGTCTGACCCAGCTCTGTTAGAAATGCTACATCTAAAGAAATCCCAATCCCTCCACACCACACACTCCAGAGACCTCAACCTCATTACCACAATTAACGGAATATGCTGGAGGAACAGGTTCATAACCCAGAAGACTGCCCATGCTATGAAAGAGACTTCCCATACATGTCAAGCAGAGCACCTCGCTGACCCTCTTCAAGAAAAATCTTGGTGAGTGGATGGGAAACAGCAAATTCACCCCAGGGATGGGAAACAGCAAATTCACCCCAGGGATAACACCAGTGGCTCTACTTGACAGAGGCACTGGGAACTAAGGTTGGGTGGTACTATGCTAGGGAATCCTATGGCTAGGCTTGTAAAGGTCCCAGGGCAGTTCGTGTCATACATACCTATGAACCTATGAGAATATGGTATAAGTGCCTGAGGGTTTCACTTTCTCTGAGGCTTTCTGGAATGTGCCTTTGTTTTCAGTTGAACACTGAAGTTTCTCAGTCTCACCACATGTTGCAACTGAATTCAGAACCTTCACCCATCCCCCCACCCCAATGCTGTCAGCATTGGAGGATGTTTGTCAGTCTGAGGATGTCCTTCAAGAATGCAACTGCAGTCATAACATGTGGGTTGTCCTGCCTCAGGCAGCCCTCGGTCGGCCGGATTCCAAAGTCTGGGTCCGACGTCGGCTGATGTGGCATTTCTCTCCGTCAGTGCGGCTGGAGTACATAAGCATCAGCCGACGCCATTTTCTTCAGTCTTTCTTGCTGAGCGGTGCCCGAAGCAGAAGCGGTTCGCGAGTGCCGGTCGGTCAGCTCCTGTATTCTACGATACCGAAGTCATCAAAAAAGCTAAGTACCCCGTTGGGGACCTTTTCTTGCCTCAGCCGATATCAGAAATTACTGAAAAGTTAACAATTGTCTTTTTTGTGGTAAACAAATACCTCATAAGGATTTCCACTCTTACTGCCTCCCTTGCCTGGGCCCAGACCACGACGTCTCGGCCTGTGTAGCCTGTGCTCGCTTCAACAAGCGCACTCTCAGGCGCCGGGCGGAGTTCGCTGAAGATTTTTTCGGCGATAATTTTGCTTACACCATGTCGTCTGATCTTCCGACATCGCAAACTCCCAAAAAACGTAAAGACCGGGACCGACATCCTCGGCCCGCGTCTACCACCGACTCCACGCCAAAACCTAGCGCAAGTGTTTCGGTTCCCTCTGAGACTGTCTCTCCACCGCTCCGAACCGGAGACACCACATTACCGACTACTCCGATTCCAGACATTACCCCGACGCCAGTTATAGATTTTCCTCCGGGTACCGAAACCGAGGAAATGCCCGAGATCATTGCTGTAGACAAGGTCACTCCTGCATGTGGAGCTGCCAGGCCCCCTATGGCCATGTCTATTAAGGCCTACACTAGGGCTAAGGCAGCCAGCAAAACAAAACATATTACTTCTAAATCCTTACCTCAGCCGACTCCGGAGACACAAATTATGTCCATGGCTGCTGATTTAATTTCCATGATTAGAGGTTCACAGGCCCATCCTGAGAGAGCATCCCAGCCTCCTCCTGATAAAAGGCCCCGGGTTGAACCCTCTGACCCTACTCCTTCAGATGAAGATTCTGAGGGCTCTTTCCACTCTGATAGCCAGGAAGAGCTCTTCCAGACCTATGAGGACTCTGATGCAGAAGACTCCATCCCTTCGGCCTCCCCTCCTGAGGATATTTCTTTTGGGGAATTCTGCACACCATGAGGGAACATTTCAAGTGGCAAGGTCAGGAATATTCTGATTCTAGGAAACGTCTTAGGACTTTCCTTAAGAAGCCTCAGCACCGGCCCCTAGCTATTCCTCCTGTGCTTGATGTTCTGGATGATTTGTAGTCTGACTCTTGTGCTACCCCTGATTCTCTTCCTCCTGCTCCAGCCAAGCCAGATAGGTATTAGAGGGTCCCAGAAACTCATTCCCATTTATTCAGGGCCCATACTGCTGATTTGGAAACTATTTCACAGGGGCCTAAAGGAGTTTCAGCCTCCTCAAAAAATCCTTTGCCCTCCAACAGGGAAGCTAGGTCATTAGAGAGATGGGGCAAAAAGGTTTACACATCCACTACCTTATCTATGAGAGCTTTAAATTGCCTTTTTCATATGCTACAATATCAGGATTATCTCTTAGAAGATTTACAAAAAACATTAGCTTCTCCTGATCCTTTTGACAGGAAGACTTTGCAGGAAGCTGTACATAACACTCGGCAAGTAAGCAATCACTTCCTGCAGTGTGGATATGATGCACTGGAAGCTTCATGTAGGGCAGCTATGACAGGGGCAGTGAGTAGACATGCTTGGTTAAAAGATCCTCAACCTCTACCAGATCATGTAAAAGCAAAACTTCTGGATGCACCTTTGGAAAAGAACAAGCTTTTTGGTGCAAATGCTAAGGATGTGTTAAAGACCATCGAAGAAAAAGCAAAATCAGTTCAGACTGTGAAAGATTTCCTCCAGGTTCAACCCCCCCCAGATTCAGTAGGAACTGGCCTTCAAAGAACTGGTCCTTTCCTAATCCAGAAAAGTTTCAAAGGGGTAAGAACAGACGTGGCCGAGGAAGAGGCCAATACAGAGGCCCTTACAGGGGACGACAATGGCAGCCAGGAAACCAAAGAAGTGACGCAGGGGTTTCACCTGCCCCACAACCACAAACTCAATGACTTTCCTCTACTACCGCCTACCAGGGAACAACTAGAAGCTCCCTTGGGCGGGAAATTATCTCTGTTTGCAGAAAACTGGCACAGACAAAGGACAAATGGATTTTGGACATTATAGACAGAGGGTACAGGTTTCATTTTCATACTTTACCAAGAAAACAAGGCATGCCAAACCTACCACAAAATCAGAGGGCAGAGGCCATCAAGCAAATCACTCTGCTGACTCGAATGAAAGCAATAGAAAGAGTTCCACAACAAGAACAAGACCAGGGTTTTTACTCAAGACTGTTCCTTGTTCCAAGAAAAGAATCTCAATGGAGACCAATACTGGACTTGTCCGCATTAAACACCTTTCTCATAGTACCAAAGTTCAAAATGCTGACTCTACAGCAACTCCTTCCCATGCTGGGCAAGGAGTCGTGGCTGATTACTCTAGACCTCAAGGAGGCATACCTGCATGTCCCTATCAGACACAGCTGCAGAAGATACCTCTGATTTCTTGCAGGGCCAGAGCATTATCAATTCTCAGCATTGCCATTTGGCTCATCTACTGCGCCCAGAGTATTTACAAAATGCCTGGCTTCAGTAATTGCTCATTGCAGGCTCCAGGGTATACAGATTTACCCGTACCTGGACGACTGCCTCATACAAGCGGACGACAAATTGATGTTGACAAAAAACCTGGATTATGTCATACGATTACTTCAAGCTCTGGGATACACAGTCAACTTCCAAAAGTCAAGACTGCAGCCATCCCAGCAAATAATCTTCTTAGGAGCCAAACTAGACACAGCCTCTCAGATGGCTTACCTGACAGAAGACAAGCAAGAGAAGTTAACTCATTACTTCAAAGGTTTAGCAAAATTCACCCAGATGACTGCAAGGAGATTCCTACAGGCCCTGGGTTACATGGCATCCTGCATACTACTGGTTCCATTAGCAAAACTACACATGAGAAAGCTTCACTGGTACCTAAAAAGCATTTGGTCTCAACACAGCAACAACTTGGAGACAATCATACCACTCATTCCATGCCTACAAAAGGAATTCCTATGGTGGGCTTCGGTGAGCCAGGAAAACAAAGGTATGTCATTCAAACCACAGATAACACAGACCATGACTACAGACGCCTCAGACCTTGGATGGGGGGGGCGCACATGGAAGGCAGGTGTGTACAAGGACAATGGTCTCCAAAGGAAACACATCTGCATATAAACCAAAAGGAAATGCTGGCAGTAATGCATGCCATCGAGGCCTTTCAACACCAACTCCAGCAGGGCCATTTAATGATACGGACAGACAACACCACTGTGATGTGGTACATAAACAAGCAGGGGGCACCCACTCTTACCCCCTTTGCAGACTGACAATGCAGCTTTGGGAGAAATCGCTGAGCCTAAACATCCAGTTACAATCCCAGTTTGTTCCAGGAAAAGACAATGTGTTGGCGGACATCCTAAGCAGGAATTTCACAGATCCACACGAGTGGAGGTTACATCCGAAGGCCTTCAGACAACTTACTTCGACATGGGGCAAGCCAGAAGTGGACCTATTTGCCTCTCACCTCAACCATCTTCTACCAAAATTTTGCACAAGGACATACCATCCAAAAGCTTGGAAAATAGATGCCCTCTCATTCAACTGGAACTCCCTAGCAATCTATGCATTCCCACCTCTGCCACTGATGACCTCAGTATTACCAAAGATCAAAGCAGAGAAGCCCAAGGGAATCATAATAGCTCCGGATTGGCCAAGACAACACTGGTACCCACTACTACGGAGCATATGTCACACCAGGAGGTGGGCCCTCCCCCAGTGGCCTCTACTTTTGACTCAACACAATTTCGAAACACTGCATCCAAATCTTCAGACACTGCAGCTAACAGCCTGGGAGATCCCATAAATAACTTCAGCTTATCTCTCTCCAAGGAAGTTCAGCGGATACTAACAGGAGGCTCAAAGACCAAGCACCAGAAAGGTTTACTTAGCAAAGTGGAAAAGATTCAGCAATTGGAATACCAGCAAGGGACCATGATGCATCATTATTGAACATCCCACTCATCTTGGAATATTTGGCAGATATGTTAAAGAACGGCCTCTCATATTCTTCCATAAAGATACATGCATCTGCTATTTCAGCTAGATACAACACTGATCCTCCTGTTTTTTCTCACCCCTTACTAAGACAATTCCTCAGGGGAATCAAGAACATTAAGCCGCCAAGAAAGGCCCCAGTGCCAGCCTGGGACCTCAATTTTGTCTTAGAAAAACTGACTCTACCTCCATTTGAGCCAGCAGCTTCAGTTGACTTGCAAGTTCTCTTATGGAAGACAGCTTTCCTGTTGGCAATTACCTCAGCAAGAAGGGTTTCGGAGCTACAGGCCCTAATGGCAATTCCACCCTTTATTATTTTTCAGAGACAGGGTTTCATTAAGGACCAACCCTACTTTTATGCCAAAGGTGGTATCTAGGGTTTCTTTAAATCAAGCCATTAATCTGCCTGCTTTTTTCTCCAATCCTGAGAATAAGGGGGAAAGACTGTTGCATACCTTGGATATTCACAGACAACTTTGATACTACCTGGACAGAACCAAGGCCAGTAGGAAGTCTGACCAACTTTTTGTAGCTTACGCCCCTGCAGTCCAAGGAAAAGCAATTTCAAAACAGACTATTTCTAAATGGATTGGACATTGCATCAGATTCTGTTATTCCTTTCATGGAAAGACTGTTCCAGCCAATGTCAGACCACATTCCACCAGAGCTACAGCCACCTCTACAACATTCTTAAGAGGGGTGCCTACCAAGGACATTCTAGAAGCTGCTACATGGAGCTCCGTGCATACATTCTCCAAACACTACAATCTCCCTCTATACTCCAGATCCAGAGCAGGCTTTGCTTCGGCAGTCCTGCAGGGTTTGATTGCCACACCATCTCTTTCCTAGAGCATTCCTCCTCCCCCAGCTAAGCTATGGTATTCTACCCACATGTTATGACTGCAGTTGCATTCTTGAAGGACATAGTACAGTTTTGTACCTTCCATAAATGTAGATGTCCGATAGACATGCAACTGCAGTTGGATTTTCCCTCCCTCCATACCCCTCTATGCCTAGGGTCCACTCCTATCCCTGTTACTCTTAGCTGGGGATATCTGTTATGGTGTATTTGTTTTATTGCTCATTTATTTGTTTGGAATCCTGTTTTTGTCTTCCAATTTGATTACAGCCTTCCTTGGAGGGCACCTGGCATCTGGGGCAAGAAACACTGAAGAAAATGGCGTCGGCTGATGCTTATGTACTCCAGCCGCTCTGACGTCAGAGAGAAATGCGACATCAGCCGACGTCGGACCCAGACTTTGGAATCCGGCCGACCGAGTGCTGCCTGAGGCAGGACAACCCACATGTTATGACTGCAGTTGCATGTCTATCGGACATCTACATTTATGGTAGGTACAAAACTGTACTTTTTCCAGATGGTCAGCTGCTGTTCTTAAATAGAATATACAAAGTTCCTCAGTTTTTCAAGATTTTATACACTTTTCCTAGACTGAACGGAACCAGTAACTGTAGCTTTAGTTAAACCAGCTACTGTCAATGCAATTCTGGTCCTTCTGACAAGGATGGTAAAGTTTTAATACATTTGGGGGGAAGAGGTGTGTGTTTGCAACTTTTGATTTTCGGATTATTTAATTATCAGGCTTTAATTTTTTTGTAATTGTGAAAGTCTGCAGTTTCATCTTGTGTGAGAATCTGTTCTTTTGTGGTTTGTTTTTCCTTTTGTCAGACTGACACTCAAATGTTTAAAGCATTTGATCTCTTGGTACTGCTTCCACTGGTTACTGTTTGAGGTGATTTGCCTGGCTTGTGTTCTCAGAACCTCCAAGATGGTGTCAACTGAAAAGTTGACTTATCCTATGGATAGAGATTTAGTTGGACCCACTGCTGCAGATCTCATTGAAATGAGGTGAGATGGATAAGCTGATTAAGGGAATCTCTCAGATTTTTCAGTCGTCTTTTAATTTTTTAAGGGATTCTTTAACTCCTTATCCACGTTTGGCAAAAAAAAAAAAGTAAACAAAATAAATGTTGGTAAACAGACATTAAAAATGGTTGACATTCAAAAATGAAAGCTGAAGCCCTGTAGAAAAAGTACGGTCAAATAAGGCAGAATGACTGTGTAAGGGACCTTTTTTACACTCTCATCCTGGCAGTCACTTTCCCCTTCTAGAAAGTCTAAATCTCAGATGTTCGTGTTTCACTGTTGCAGTCATTACATTTGGGTTATCTGCTTGCAGGTAGCCCTCGGTCGACCTGGTTAACAAAGTCTTGGGTCCTGCGTCAGTTGCTGTCCCTTCTTCCATGACATCCGGTCCTCAGGGGTATAAAACATGCAGCCGACGCCATTACATCAGTCTTTCTTGCCGTGCGGTGCCCGAAGCAGAAGCAGTTAAGTGCTGGTCGACAGACTCCTGAAATTTTTGTTTTTGAGTTTCAGTACCAAAGTCTTCAACTAAAGCCAAGTACCCCGTTGGGGAAATTTTTTCTTGCTCCTTACCAATGTCAGTAGAAGTTAATAATTGCATTAATTGTGGAAAGCAAATACCTCAGATTTTTATTGTACTGTATTCCTTGCCTAGGCCCTGACGACTATGTACCTTGCTGTCGGTTTGTGCTTTATTTAATCCACGCACTATCCGTCTGTATATTTTCGCCTCTAAATATTTCGGTTCTCGGTTTAATTCTGAAATGTCGGTTAGCCATCCCACTACCGGGATTCCGCAAAAACGCAAATATAAAGATGGGCTGCCGAGGTCCAAAACTGCCAACAACGCTTCTAAGCCAGCCTCCAGTTCGCTGGTACTTAGTGAGGCGCTTTCACAGCCCCTGATACCCGCTGCTTCTGATTCGCAGGCTTCTACTGAGACCCATTCGGAGTCTGGTATGCCGCGAGATGCTTCAACTATAGAACCTGTGGATGTCTGTAGCTTGGATGGGTCCCGGAGCTGGTGTATTCAGGCCTACGGACTTGCATATTAAACCGCCCCCTCCTTCACTTTGACCTAAATCTCGAACCATGCCTAAAATAACGATGCCCAGGCCACATATTCAGGCCTCTATGCCTAAAAAAAAAAAAAACAAATAAGAATGGCTGAAGATCTAATAACTCTAATCTGGAGTAGCCAACCCCCCCCCCCTTTCTAAAAGGCCTAGGACTGAAGTTGTTTATGAATCTTCTGACCAGGATTCTGTTTTTTTCCGATTCTTCTGATCTGGATTTGCCCTTACCTACTTATGAGGATTCTGATGCAGAGGACTCCATTCCCTGTGCTTCCCCTCCAGCAAATTATTATTTTGGGGAAACCTTACATATTTTAAGGGGGCATTTCCACTGGGAAACCCAGGATTTTTCTGATTCAGAAGAGGCTTAGGGATTTCTTACTCCTACCTCAGCATAGACCTTTAGCTATTCCTCCTGTACTAGACATTGTTAATTTTTTGGAATCTAGTTTGGCCCCTGATTGCTTGCCTCCTGCTCCCAGAAAACCTGACCGGTACTACAGGGTCCCTGAGTCGCAAAAGTTCCTTTTTAAAAACCCTGTTGCGGATCCAGAGACTATTTCACAGGGACCCAAGGGCATTAAGGCTTCTACTACTAAAAATCCTAATTGTTCTGATTGCAAAGTTAGAAGTGTACAAACCACTCAAACAACTCCGGTACCAACCAATAAGCGAAACAGTTCCAATAGACTCCACTCTAGTTCTTTAAACCACAAGTTTAATCCACATAACGCCAGGACATACGATACATACGTCAAACACTGAAGTAAAAAACAAAAAACTTAAACTGACATGGTACACAAGGACTAGCAAAACGCTGAAAGCAGTTTAGCGCTTTCAACCAAATCACAATGGTGGTCTTCAGAACTACAGATGAAAGCATTCAATCCATTTAAATTAACTTTTTGGCGCCAAATAAAATAACATTTCTTAAAGGCGCTGCGCCTGACATCTGTCAAAAAATGCTTTTGTTGCAACAAAAAGTTACATCAGTACATTTTTACACCATTAGTAATGCATCAAATACCAATGTGGCCACATATAAACAACTTGCTTGACACACAAATGATATGTTGATTATATCAATTCACTCCATTTAAGCAGTAGATGGACTTGATTAAATATATATGTAAAAGTAGTCGTATCAATGTATAAAAAGTAAACATATGAATGTGATTTTGAATGTTAGAATTTTAGAAACACTAAATTATTAAAATGTTAAAAAATCAGAATATGATAAAACCTTTTCTTGATGTTTCTGAGACATAAATAATGTGCAAACCATGCTTCCTAAAAATATATATGTATACCTAAATGCTATAGTAGGTGTATTACAATAAATATCTATATAACTAAACTATAAACTGACAATGAAAATGTAAAAGTAATATGGCTGTACATATGTCTTACAAACTATGCATAACTGTATGTAAACATATGCTAGTTGAAAAATATATATATGACGCATTAATATATCTAATAACTAACCATGGTGGACCTATTGCATATGTATATGTACAAGTGTATATATTACGAACATGTTAAACAATAAATATAATTAATATACAAATATAGTAGACCTATATTGATGAAACACAATATCTAATCCATATAATTGCACAAATGCACTGTCAAAGGTGTTGTCAAATATTATGTAAGATGTAAAGTATAAAATATAAAAAGTAAAAAATGAAAAATAAAATGTAAAAAATGTAAAAAATATATAAAATATATAAAAAGTGTGGGCAAACAGGTACACTATCAATACTAATGTCCACATGTGGATTCCTAGTTATCTATTTAACAAGTGCAAAGTATGTGATTTGAGTCAATCAAATCATGTACGTTCTAAGATAGTAAACTTTTAATAGATATACTATCATTCAGTCCAGGTGGGGTGGTGGCATCTAAGAATAGTTGCCACCAAGCCTCCCTGAACGCAATTAGTGCTTTGACATCACCACCTCTAGGATTACTCGGAAGGTTTTATATCATATTCTGATTTTTTAACATTTTAATAATTTAGTGTTTTTAAAATTCTAACATTCAAAATCACATTCATATGTTTACTTTTTATACATTGATACGACTACTTTTACATATATATTTAATCAAGTCCGTCTACTGCTTAAATGGAGTGAATTGATTTAATCAACATATCATTTCGTGTGTCAAGCAAGTTGTTTATATGTGGCCACATTGGTATTTGATGCATTACTAATGGTGTAAAAATGTATAGATGTAACATTTTGTTGCAACAAAAGTATTTTTTGACAGATGTTAGGCGTAGCGCCTTTAAGAAATGTTACTTTATTTGGCGCCAAAAAGTTAATTTAAATGGATTGAATGCTTTCATCAGCAGTTCTGAAGAAGACCATTGTGATTTGGTTGAAAGCGCTAAACTGCTTTCAGCGTTTTGCTAGTCCTTGTGTACCATGTCAGTTTAAGTTTTTTGTTTTTTACTTCAGTGTTTGTCGTATGTATCGTACGTCCTGGCGTTATGTGGATTAAACTTGTGGTTTAAAGAACTAGAGTGGAGTCTATTGGAACTGTTTCGCTTATTGGTTGGTACCGGAGTTGTTTGAGTGGTTTGTACACTAATTGTTCTGATTGTGACTCCAGGGCGCTGGATAGATGGAGTAAGGTTTATACTTCTGCAACCTTGGCCATTAGGGCTTTAAACTGCCAGTTTAATGTTAAAGTATCAGCGACATGTTGTGTTGCCTAAACAGAAAATGATGTTTCCAGACTCTCTGGAAAATGAATTACAGGATTTAATGCATTCTGCTGAACAAGTTGGAAAACATACTTTGCAATGTGGTTTTGATTCTTTAGAGGCCTCTTGCAGGGCTGCTGTTACTGGGTCTGTGCTCAGAAAGCATGCTTGGCTTAAAGAGCAATCTTTGCCTGATCATGTTAAAGCTAAATTGTTGGATGCTTCCTTAAATCAGGACTGCCTGTTAGGCAACAAGGCTGAGGGCGTTTTTAAAAAGATAGAAGATAAAGCTAAATCTATGCAAACTGTTAAAGATTTCTTAAAAGTTCAGCCTCCTAGATTTAGTAGGCACTGGCCCTCTAAGAATTGGTCCTTTCCAGCCCCTTCCAGGTCTTCTCAAGCCAAACCCAGACACAGCAAAAACCCCAGGTTTCAGTCCCAGGGGCCACACAGGACTAAGCAGTGGGGGGACGCCACTTCCAAATCTGGAAGTAATAAGACCCCCTCCCCCATGGTAAACTGTCTCAATGACTTCCTTTTAAAATTTCCAAGCACTTATCAACTGACTGCCCCTTTGGGGAGAAAGATAGCTCTTGTGTAGAACTGGGCACTCATTACCTAAGACAAATGGGTTTTAAATATAGGGTCTCAGGGATACAGATTTCACTTCCACACGTTGCCAACGCCAAGCGGGTGGCTGGACCTACCCCCCAAATCAGTGGGCAGAGGCCCTAAAACAAGTACTTTCTCCAAGCATGGGGGCTATTCATCTGGTACCAGAAGAGGAAAAAAGGACAAGGTTTCTATTCTAGACTTTTCCTGGTACCCAGGAAAGACAATTCATGGTGTCCTATCCTGGACCTGTCTACTCAACACCTTTTTGGAGATTCCAAAATTCAAGATGCTGACTCTTCAGTTACTTCCTATGCTAGGCAAAGATGCCTGGTTGGCAACACTAGATTTAAAAGAAGTATACTTGCACATCCCAGTCAGGGAATCTTGCAGAAGATACGTATGCTTTAAAGCAGGCTACACGCACTATCAGTTCTCTGCACTGCCCTTTGGCTTATCTACTGCGCCCAGGGTATTCAAAGTGCTTGGCTCTAGTTATTGTATTTTGCAGGCAAAGAAATATTCAAATATACCCATACCTGGATGATTGTCTAATTCAGGCAGAAAGCCCAAGACATACTTTTGAATCATCTGGCCTTTGTAAAAAGGGTTCTAACTTGTCTGGGGTACACCATAAATGAAAAATCACACCTGGTACCCTGTCAACAATTTATATTCCTGGGAGCAAGCTTGAAGACAACTTCCCAGATGGCTTACCTCACGCCAGAGAAACAAATTCATTTGACAACCTACTTCAAACAAGTGGCCATAAAAACCCTGCTATCTGCAAGACAAATACTGCAAGCCTTGTGGTTCATGGGCTCCTGCATTCTTCTAATTCCATATGAGAGGGTGCATATGATGAGAAACTACAGTGGTATCTAAAAAGCCTATGGTGTCAACATTCTCAGGATCTAGAAGCAATGATTCCAGTCATACCTTGCCTACACCTAGAGTTCTTTTGGTTGGCAGAGGCCTGCCACCAAAACTAGGGACTACCTTTCACACCACCCCCTGCCACCCAAACCCTAATCTATGCATCAGACTATGCATGGGGGGCTTACCTGGCAGGGAAGTGCATTCAGGGCAAATGGAACCCAAATCAAATGCACCTGCATATCCATTAAACAAAATGTTAGCTGTACAGAATTCTCTGACAGCCTTCAAGGGCCACATTCTTCCAGGACAGCTAATGGTAAATACAGACAACACCACTGTTGTGGTACATAAAAAAGCAGAGGGGTACATATTCTTACCTCCTCTGCAGACTCACCATGACATTGTGGAATACAGCCTTGAGCTCCCAAGTGCACCTACAAGCGCCATTCCTGCCAGGAAAATTAAATGCACTGGCAGACAGACTAAGCAGAAACCTCATGGACCCACACGAGTGGAAACTGGAGCCAAGGATTTTCAACATGTTGACAAGCAGATGGGGGGAGCCCATATATAGACCTGTTTGCCTCTACCCAGAACTACCAGTTGGACAAATTTTGCACAGACTCCCCACAAAGAAGCCTGGAAAGTGGACCCTATCAGTCTATGCCTCCCCCCACCTCTGCCTCTGCTCTCCAAAGTACTAATAAAAATCAAACAGGACAAACCAAGGATTATTTTGATTGCTCCAGACTGGCCACGCCAACACTGGTACCCCCACCTGCGCAGTGTCATGGTTACCCCCATGGCACCTGCCTCAGACTCCATTGTTGTCCCAGCAGGAGAACCAGATTCTGCACCCTCAGCTTCTAACACTGAACCCTGCAGCCTGGCTAATTACATAGGTCATAGGTTCATAGGTTAGTACTAGGCTAACTGCCCTTTTGGGCCATTTGAAGCCTAGCCAGTTACCCCATGTGAGAATCAAACCCTGCACCTTGTGTCTTTAAGGTAAATACCTTAACCATTATGCCATCCTCCCACCCAAACATTGCAGGATTTCAGATTCATAGATTAGTACCAGGCTAACTGCCCTTGCAAGCCATTTTAAGCCTAGCCAATTATCCCTTGTGAGACTCAAACCCTGTACCTTGTGTTTGTAAGGCAAATGCCTTAACCATTAGGCCACCCCCCAACCATCTCTCCTTTACCATCCCTCAATAAACCTGTGACAGATATCATTTTAGAGGCAAGGAGGCCTAGTACTAGAAAATATTATGCTGAAAAATGGAAAAGATTCTTTGCCTGGATCTCAATGGATGAGCACAGCAGCGACCAGTTTACCTCAGATTTTACAATACTTAACTGAGATGCTTCACAAAGGCTTGTCTTTTTTCTCCATTAAAATCCACGCCTCGCCATTTCAGCTCATAACACACAACCTCCCCTCTTCTCTCATCCACTGCTCAAGTAGTACCTCAGAGGGGCCAAAAATTTGAGGAGCTCCAGCCCCAGCCCGGGACCTTAACTTTGTTTTGGAGAAACTTGTGCTACCTCCTTTCAAGCCAGCTTCTACTGCAGACTTAAAATTTCTTTCTTGGAAAACAGCTTTTCTTTTAGCAGTCACTTCAGCTAGAAGGGTATCTGAATTACAGGCCATTATGGAGCTTTTCATCATCTTTCAGGTGGACAGGGTGTCCCTCAGAACCAATCTGTCTGTCTTTCATGCCCAAGGTGGTATCCAGTGTGGCTCTTAATCAGTCCATTCATTTGCCGACCTTCTTTCCCAATCCACAGAACAAAGGGGAATGGATACTGCATTCCTTAGATGTGCACAGAGAACTTGGATTCTACTTGGACAGGACTAAACCTCAAAGGAAATTTGAACTGCTGGTGGCATTTGCTGCAGGAGCAGAGGGGAAGGCTATTTCAAAGCAAACCATTTCTAAATGGATAGGCCATTGCATTCATTTCTGCTATAAGCACCATGGAAAACCTATCCCCAAGGGGATCAGACCTCACTCCACCAGGGCTGCATCTACCTCTACAGCCTTTCTCAGAGGCGCCCTACCAGGGACATCCTAGAAGCTGCTACCTGGAGTTCTGTACATACTTTCACCAAGCATTATCATTTGCCAATTTTCGTTTTACTATTGAAAATGCGAACGGCACTTGGGCGACAGTCGGATAGTCGAACGTATAAGGTCGTAAACAAGGATGTCGAAGACAAAATAATCAATCTAGGAACGGTTTTAACATGGGTCGAGGTAGGTGTTCAGTATTATTCCCTACTACAAACATCTTCCCTACCTCGACCCATGTTAAAACCGTTCCTAGATTGATTATTATGTCTTCGACATCCGTGTTCTGACCTTATAACGCTCGACTATCATAGTCTGTCGCTCGCTTCAGTAGTAAACCCCAATTTTCTCTAAATCCGGAGCTGGCTTTGCCACTGCAGTCTTGCTGGGCCTAAATTCCTCCTCCCAACCATAGCTTTGGGAATCTGCCCAAATGTAATGACTGCAAGATTGAAACCTGAACATAGTACAGTTGTGTACACTTGCCATAAATGTAAATGTTCGAGTGTATTCACAGTTGCAGTCCTGGTTACCCTTCCTCCAGCCCCCTAACTTCTTTTGGCTATACCTCTACTCTCCTTTACTATGCTTAAAAGCCTTTTTGGTGTATTTGCTTTTTTTGTTGGACGTATATCATTGTAATTTTATATTTAATTGCTTCCCATTAGGGGGGCTCCTGACATCTGGGGCAAGAAAAACTGATGTAATGGCATCTGCTGCATGTTTTATACCCCTGACGTCATGGAAGAAGGGACGACAACCGACTTAGGACCCAAGACTTTGTGAATCAGGCCGACTGAGGGCTACCTGCAAGCAGATAACCCAAATGTAATGACTGCACCAGTGAATGCACTCTTATCTACATTTATGGTGAGTGCACACAACTGTACTTTTATTTCTCTGGTAACAGATTTTCATACAAGTGGCTTCTGAAGCTGATTCAGCTAGGATACAGATGACATTGGGAGGAAATTCATCCTCTTTGTGCGAAGTCTTGTTCACCAGACCAAATCCTTCCCTTCCCTGTACACCACATGTCTCAAGGAGGTAGTAGAAGCTGTTCCGCCCTTAGTTGGGAAGAGGATTATTCAAAAATGTGTTGTTCTAAAGAGAATTCCTGGAGACCAGTTCTGGATCTTTGCTGAATCAGTTTGTGATAGTGCCCTGATTCAAAATGCGTTTGCTTCACAACCTGTTGCCCCTTCTTTGAGTTGGTAATGTTAGATTTAAAAGAAGCATATCACATTGCTTTTCATCTGGATCTCAGATGTTTAAGGTTGTCTGGATCACATGAGATGTCCTTCTATTCCTGTGTTGCGGTATTCTTGATGTGGCAGGGATTTCCTGCCCTCAGGTGACTCGTACTTCGGCTCCTATACAAATGCTTCAGCTTGGCTGTTGCAGCTGCATTGGATGTCGCATGTAGGGTCATAAATCAGGGGTGTTAAATGTGACATCTGCATGCACAATCCAGAACTTTTCAACCGTAGACTACTGGTGCATCTTGTGTTTGCTCCTTTGCATCAGGTGTCTCAAAGAAGTAACCCATTGGGGTTTTTTCTTCATAACTGATTGTTGTTGTTTAGGCTTGTTTGTTGTAGCAATTGATGTCAGGTAAAAATGGGGAATGCCAGTGCGGGCGCAAGATACCCCATAGAGTCCCATGATTGGTGTGTTTTTTGCTTAGGCCGGGAGGACGACTATACTGCTTGCTCAATTTGTCAATCGCTTATGCCAAAGACCCTGCGCAGCCGTTTGTCTGCTCTTAACCTCTGTTTAGAAAACCTGCACTTTAAGCGGTTAGCCCTAAGGTTGGATCCTGCCTCGGAGAGCAAGTCAGAATCTCTGCGTAAGAAGGTAAAGTTTCCTAGGCCGTCTTCCGCTCCGTTACTGGACGCTCTGCCAGCTGCTGATATAGGAGCTGAGGGATGCCCAGCGGACCAGCGACAACCTTTGTGGAAGCCGTTGTGCAACTGACAGCTGGCACGTCCCTGGAGCCAACCCAAACCCCTGTCGAGGGGTATCAGAATCTGTGGAGCCTCCGACTGGGATCCCACCTTAGGATATGGCCCCTATCAGACCCGATTCCAGGCCTGCTCCAGTGTCTACCCTGGCTAAAAAGAAACCGAAAACAAAGCACTCCTCTCCCACTGCAGAAGGGCTACCTAACTGGCAGTCCTTCACTTCTCTGATGCAGGTCTTTGGCCTTCAGCCTCATCCTCCACTACTCTACCTTTGCTCAGCCCTAGGCCTGCATTAGCCTCTTCCCTCCCCCCTGACATGGAAAAAGAGCATGGTGTATCCTTTTCCTCCTCTGAGGACTCAGTATTTTACATCTCCCAAATTGCTTCACCCCAGGAGTGTTGTTCTCCTGATGAGTAATCTATAGTGGGAGATTCACCCCTTGAGGATATCACATTTGATGAGACAATCACCAAAATGAAAGATTACTTCAAAGGAGATACCTCACAAATGTCTGAAGCCCAAAAGAGGTATTTTGAGCTTCAAGTAGAATCTCCCTCCCCTTCCTGCATACCTGGATGCTTTTAACTCTACATCTAAGTCTCCAGACTCACAGCCACTTGCCCTCAAGTGACCATATTGCTTTTACAAGGTGTCTGACGAGCAGAAATTCTTAATCAAACCACCCCTACCAGACCCAGCAGTGATTGCCACCTATCCTGATAAGCAATCCAGGCTCCTTCCCTCCGCCTCACTTCTAACCACAGATAGACAGCAAATCTATGGATATGATTGGTAAGGTCTGCACCACCTGTACTTTGGCCTTCAGAGCCATTAACTTTGCTTATGACTATGCTCTGGACTTGGTCTCCCATGCCTCTTCCATGCTAGCCTCTATCCCCGACTGCCCAACTAAGGCTCACATCTCCTCCAAACTTTCACTGGCTACACAAATAGCCAGACCGTCTATCCTATGCAGCTATGATGCTGCAGAAGCATCTGCTCGATCTGCAGCATTTGCTTCATTTCTCAGGAGATGCTCCTGGCTGAGACTTCAAAATCTTCTAGAAGACTAAGTCAAAGATCTTGGATGATCCCCTGGACCACAATTTTTTTTAAACAATCTGCAGATCTTTTTAAGAATCTGCAGGAAAAAAGTAAAGAATTGCAGGATATAAAACATTTACTGATGTCCCCTATTCCCAAGTACTCCAGAACCCATCCAGCTAAAGCCACCTTTGTGAGGTGAAACCCAGCACAGGCAGGTACTTCCTCTTTCAGACCTAGGAGAGGTGCAAGAAGCCCCACCACTTTCAGACCTGCTGCCCTGCATCCTCAACCTAGACGGCCTTTTCAGGCCAGAGGAGTCTCCAACAATGCATAACTGCCTTGCCCCCTACCGCTCTCAGTTCGCCTGTACCACTGCCTACCCTTCTGGGAAACCATAACCTCAAATTGGTATTCTCCATAATACAAGGATATTTCCTCTCCTGGAAAGTAAAACCACCCATAAGAGGCAACCCCCCCCCCTCAGGAACCAGCAGCATCTCCTTCCACAGGTTCTGACAAACCTTCAAACCACTCCACTCAGAGCAGGAAGGAAAAGGTTTCTACTCCCATCTTTTCCTGGTCCCCAAAAAGGACGGTCCATGGAGACGCATCTTAGACGTCTCCTTAAAATCTTTACCTTCAGGTGTCCACCTTCAAAATGCTGTCACTTCCAACTCTGCACCCACTCATACCAGCCAAGGCCTTCATGGCCACCTTGGACCTAAAGGAGGGCTTACTCAGCATACCCATCAAAACTTACCACAGAAAATTTCTGCATTTCTCTGGGCCCTCCTCACATTTCCAATTTACTGCTTTGCCCTTTGGTTTGTCCAAACACATCAGTGAGGGAAATGACAGCATTCTTATTGGCTCTAAAAGCTTTTATCCCTCTGCTTCTTCCAGGGGTTCTTCAAATAAGACACCACCACCACTGTAATTTGGTACCTCAACAAACGGGGAAGGACAAAGGTGTATTAGCTGTGCAGACTAACCATGCTGATATGGGTTCTAGCCTGATGCCACAACTTGTTCCTGCAGGCAACCTACATGATGCCTTCTCGGAATCTAGCTGGGCCCCTGACACTTTACCTCTGGCTCCCAGAAAACCTGACCTGTATTACAGGGTACCTGACTCTAAAGTTCCTTTTGAAGAATCCTACTGCGGATCCTGAGCCCATTTCACAGGGACCCAAAGGCATTAAGGCCACTACTGCCAAAAACACCACCCCCACTGATGGAGATTCCAGGGCCCTGGACAGATGGGGTAAGAAGGTATACACTTCTGCAACTTTGGCCATTAGGGCCTTAAACTGACAGTTTCATATGTTAAAATACCAGCAGCATATCATTGGATTGCTTAAACAGAAAATGTTGATTCCTGACTGTGCTGAAAATAAAGAATTACAGGATTTAATGCGTTCTGCTGAACAAGTTGGAAAATGTACTTTGCAATGTGGTTTTGATTCATTAGAGCCATCTTGTGCAGGTCTGCTGTCTCACTGGGTCTGTACTTAGAAGGCATGGTTGGCTTAAGGAGCAGTCTTTACCAGATCATGTCTAAGCTAAATTACTGGATGTTCCCTTAAACCAAGACCGCATGTTTGGCAACAAAGCAGAAGTGCTTAAAAAGATGGAGGAAAAAGCTAAATCTATGAAAACTGTTAGATTTCCTACAGGTACAGCCTCCCAGATTTAGTAGGCACTAGCCTTCTAAGAATTGGTATTTTCCTGCCTCTTCCAAACCTTTTCAGTCCAAACCCAGAACCAGCAGAACACCCAGGCTTCAGTCCCAAGGTATTCACAGGCCTAAGCAAGGCTCCCATGTCCAAAGCTGGGAGTAGTAAGACGCCCCTTATGGTAAACTGTCATAGTGACGTTAATTTTAAACCTTCCAAGCCCTGCTCAACTGTTCCTTGGGGGGGGGGGGTCTTCGTCCTGCATGCAAAAAAAATGGGAACTCATTACCCAAGACAAATGGGTTTTAAATAGTTTCCCAAGGATACAGATTCCACTTCCTCTCCCAATGCCAAACGGTTGGCCAGACCTATGGGCAGCAGCTCAAAAGCAAGTTTTCTCTGTTAGCATCAGGGCTATTAAGCCTGTCCCAGAAGAATAATGGGGTCAAGGGTTCTACTAAAGAATTTTCCTGGTACCTAGAAAAGACAATTCCTGGCATCCTATCCTGGACCTGTTTATCCTAAACACTTGGTTGGTAATCCCAAAATTCAAAATGCTAACTCATCAGCTGCTTCCCATGCTAGGGAAAAATGCCTGGTTGGCAACA
Organism: Protopterus annectens; assembly: GCF_019279795.1. Taxonomy (NCBI): domain Eukaryota; kingdom Metazoa; phylum Chordata; order Ceratodontiformes; family Protopteridae; genus Protopterus; species Protopterus annectens. The sequence continues at coordinate 122,888,570 of NC_056751.1, read as the reverse complement.
TTGGATTTAAAGGAAGCCTACCTGCACATCCCAATAAGGGAGTCATGCAGAAGACACCTATGCTTCAGATCAGGCTACATGCACGATCAGTTCTCTGCACTGCCCTTTGGCTTATCTACTGCGCCCAGGTTATTCACAAAATGCCTAGCTCCAGTCATTGCATTTTGCAGGCAAAGAAATATTCAAATATACCCATACCTGGAAGATTGTCTAATTCAGGCAGAAAGCCAGGACATACTTATAAATCATCTGGCCTTTATAAAGAAATTACCAACTTCTCTGGGGTACACCATAAATGAAAAGAAATCACATCTAGTACCCTGCCAACAAATTGTATTCCTGGGTGCAAGCTTGAATAGAACTTCCCAGATGGCCTGTCTCACTCCAGAGAAACAAGTTCATTTGACAGCCTACTTCAAACTAATAGCCACAAAGACCCAGCTAACTGCAAGGAAAATACTGCAAGCCCTGGGGTTCATGGCCTCTTGCATTCTGCTAATTCCATGTGCAAGACTACATATGAGGAAACTACAATGGTATCTAAAAAGCCTGTGTCAAACTAATAAGCCCAACCAAA
>NC_056751.1:122870049-122887493 GCF_019279795.1 Protopterus annectens | reverse complement strand
TTGATTTCACTTACATAGAGTCTGTAATAACCTGTAGAATGCATTGTGAAGGTTTTGTCATGTTTAGATGCATTTACACTGCTAAATGAATGTTTGTCACTAGTTTTAATAAGTTTCCAAAATGTTAGAGAGACAATCTGGGATGTGGGCTGTCTCATGCACAGTGTCCATGAGCTACTTCAAAAGCTTCAACTCTCAGAATTCTCACAGAGAAGCTGAAAGCAGCTGGTCTCAGCTTTGACCTAGATATCACATTGACACATCACAGATACAGGAATAGCAGATTAATAATATGTGTTAAAAACCTATGTCCCAAACATATACATTACTATAACTCATTTAATTCATCTGATTGACAAGCATAAATAATTTTATAACTCTATACTGGAAGAAATTGTCATGTGATATATTTTAAAGCAGTAGTATAGCATGTTTGTAAAATCTGGTTACTAAAATGTGTTTGCTGTGCATTATTTTGTATAAAGCAGACAGATTTATTGAAGGGACAGCAATGTAAGATGGTGCTCAGTAAAGATACAACTCAGTGAGATCATATATATATATATATATATATATGTGTATGTGTGTGTGTGTGTGTGTGTGTGTGTGTGTGTGTGTGTGTGTGTGTGTGTGTGTGTGTGTGTGTGTGTGTGTATGTGTGTGTGTGTATGTGTGTGTGTGTGTGTGTGTGTGTGTGTGTGTGTGTGTATGCATGTGTATATATATATATGTATATGTGTATATGTGTGTGTATGTGTGTATGTATGTATATATATATATATATATATATATATATATATATATATATATATATGTGTGTGTGTGTGTGTGTGTGTATGTGTGTGTATGTAGATATGTATATAAATGTTTCTGTGAATCTGCTTAACTATGAAGTATGATTTATAACAATTTCTATGAATACAATATTTTATTCTATTGGCAATAATGAGTTTGAGTAAATGCTCATATACAAGCAATTCAAGGTTTTTTTTTGGAAGCTGTTAACTGTATTTACATGACAGAAAATAGATGCATCCTAATATATGTAATGTCTGAATCATATTAGCCAAAGTTTTTGATTTAAATGAATGTTAGAACTTATTTTCTCTCCTCTTGATTTCTAACATCAAGATTATTTGAATGCTATTTGAATACAAGTGTTTTTTATTACATGGATGTATATAGTAGTATGAACAGTTTAAAAAAAAAAAAGGTTTATTTTTAGTTTATATGATGCTGTTTCTACCAAAATGCAGGCCTTGGTCTTGCTAGATAATTGAATCTGAAAACTGTTAACTGTTAAATATAACTAGTATTAAATTGATATGCGAAATGACGATTGCTGCTTACAGTAGGGGTTAACTTGAGGGTAACATATATACTTCCTAAGTTGAGTTTAAAAACTCCAGGCTGGATGCAAGGCTTAATCCTTATAACATTTTCTTCTACTTGTTCATTGTTATTTCATATAGTTTGATATCCAAGAATATTTTGTACATTCATTGTCACTGCTGAAACAAAATTGAATCCTATACTAAATCCCATAAGAGATTCCACAGCCATACATTTTGCCACCCTAAAGGGAGGAGATGTAACATTACGACCTTGTTATTTGTTATTTTGACTATACATTCTTAAGTTTTAAAATGCCTCACATCTTTAAAGGAATTTTCAAAAAATTAATGGATTGAATAATCTGTTATAAAAGGGGTACCTAATAAGTACATTAATTTTTACATAAGGCCAACTTGTCTTCCTACAAGAAACCCATCTCTTGAAAAAAGATATTGATAAACTAGCCACAAACAAATATACAGTATTGGTTAGTTCAGAGCACACTCCAGAAAAAAGAGGGAGTGGCTATTTTATGGAATAAAAAGTATGCCCATTCCTAAAAACCATTAAGTCTTATCAGGATGACAAAGGAATGTTTCTGTATGGTTACAATACAAATTTCAATGGGAAGACTTACACTTTAATTAATGTATATATTGATACCTGGAATTGGTATTAATACAGTGAAACATCATCTTGATAAGCATCATATCATTCTCTATAGGAGATATTATTTTTAGCTGGTGACTTTTAATTGTATACTACATGAAGAGTTGATACTACCACTATAGGAAAGAGAAGAATTACATCTAATGCAAAACATTTAAAGTTTGCTAATTCTTATCATTTGATGATATAATCAGATAGATTCAAAATCATTACCATACACCTTTTTTTTTCTAACAGATACCTTATTCAAAAATGAATGGGGTCTTTATTTCTAACCAGATGGTAGATTGAAATTAATTCAAAAATCATTTCATGTCCTATATCAGTCATAATTCAATTGTTTTTGAATTCATGATAAAAATATAATAATGTTCAGATCAAAGGATATAGCATACTTAACTCAACTAAAACTATAAAGAATATACTTTCAAGTAAAACATTTTTAGACATAAATAACTTACTCTAAAGTCTCCATTGTTTATGTTTGGGATGCCTTAAAATCATCTATATGGACAAAGTATCAGATGTATAATAATAAAAGAAGGAAATCTTGGGACTAAGGAATTGTTAGATATTCAAGTAATTAGACTCTTATAAACATAACAATAAAGAAAATATTATGGACAAGAAAGTTATTGAAGAAATAAACAAACTGATATTAGAAATACAAAGACATTTTAACTCATAAAGTTAAAAATAACTTTAGAAATACAAGTTTTGTCTTATTCAATAAGCCCCAAATACTTACATAGACTTAAAAATAAAACAAAAGGTTGAATAAACAAAACCATATCAAAGAAATCTTTCTCTAAGGAAAAGAAGAATGTTTCTAATCCATACCAGAAATACTAGATGAATTTAAATCACTTTCTAAAATTAACCATAATAATATTAACATGAACCTAAAGAGATAAAGGAAATAAAGGGTTTATTCCCTGAAATATGAATAAAAAGCAATAAACAACAGATTAAACTATTGGACAAAGAGTATTTCATATATACAGAAGTTATTACTATAAATAAATAAGCTTAAATCAAACAAACACCGGGTAATGATGGTATTATACCAGAGATATATAAAATCTTTCTAAAAATACATATTCCATTAATAATACATAAGGTTTTAGCCCAAACTAAGTTAATAACCCCATCTTGGCAATATATGCATTTATTTAAGCAATTTTAAAACCTAATAAAGATCCCAACTAGATTCTTCCTTATCGTACATCTCATTACTTAATGTTGATTATAAAATGTTTGTAAGAATAATATCTTTGCTACAGTAGATTGAAGACAGTATTTGACATTATAGATATAGATCAGACGGGCTTCATTGTAGTAATGCTTTTTGATAATATAAGAAGAACTTTAAACATTAATAGATTTTGCAAATAGGAAAAGAAAAGATTTAACGCAACAGTGTGATATAAGTTCAGCATTTGATTCAGTAAGTTAGGACTATCTGTTTACCTTAATGAAATTACTAAACTGGATAATTTGTAAATCTAATTTGAACATTTGAAAAGAACGTTGGCTTATATTAGTGGAACTTATGTTTCACAAAATACCCATTCTTAAAGGTACAAACAAGGATGTCCACTTTTCTCCACTATTGACTAACTTTAGTAATGGAGCCTTGGGCTAATTTGATCCAGAAACAATACTGACATAGAGGGTTTTGAAATAGATGAAAATACAACATCCAATTCAACTTTTTGCAGATGATGTTCTAATTACATCAACAGGATCTAATTCTTCTATACAGTCTATTTGATAACATGATGAATTTAAAGTATTTCTGGGTTTATTCAATGAAGAAAAAACTAAAATACTACCTATATATACACATATTCTCGTGGTGATTTTACTTTCAATGTACTAATTCAGGTCAAGATATTATTTAGGTATAATACTATCTAAAGATATTAAATCTATTATATATAAGCAATTATAATACCTGTTTTCTTAATATACAAAATCTTTTAATACCTCAGAATAATATGTTTTTTACTATGGAGAGAGACATACAATTATTAAAATGATAATATTCCCTAAGATTTTATACTTAGACCTGATCAATATACTTTACCTACAAAAATAATTGTCAAGAAGCTGAACACACTAATGTTAAATTTCTTATGGGCTGCCTAATAGACCTGATTGCATTAGTATACTAATAGCTGGTCTCAAGGGGTGTTTCTTTTCCAGACTTACTAATTATATACTATCTCTTCTGTTAAAGTTATTACTTTATTAATAAGATCAGTCTTCACAAAAATGGAAAAGATTGACAGAATATTAGTATACACTTCTTGAAATCTATTAACTTACATAAAAATATGATTTGTCAGAAAATAACTCCCATGTTATGGTTTACTAAAAGATTTTGTACTTCACCTAATACACACCCTAAACATTATAGTTTATTACCTTTATTAAATAATATTATTAGATTATAAATAGCTTTATATTCATGCCACCCTAAAATATAGGGAATGGAAATTTTATTGTATTTCCTATAATGTATACTCAGGGTATACTTTGTCATCTACTTCCTGAAGGAACTCATTTAGCTATAGATAATGATCTAAAGTACTGGTATCAGTTGATATCTGATAATAAAGTTAAAATCTAGATTTCTTAAAACAAATTTGATCTAGAAACTTGCTGGTTAGAGGTTCAGACCTTTGGACAACATCTCATTAATAAAATAGATTTGTCTATAACTAAGTTAGAATCTATTCCAACACTGATTGATTACTTGATATTAAATTTACAACATAAAGTTTCTGATATAAAGAAGGTAAACTTTCATACATACATAAAGTTATCAGACAAGAAACTTTTTACAGTGTAGATTCATACACTGGAATTATTTCACTTCTATTAATGAGGACCCACCAAATCAACAAGATAAACAATATATATTGGAATCTGCTTATAGAACTACGTCTTCCATTGTCTGGAGACTTTATACATGGAAATTTTTACATAGATCTTTTATACACCTTTGATGATGAATAAAATAAATAATAAAGATAATCTATGTAAGAGATGTAATGTAAGAAATTAATGCTGACTGGGCTCATTAAGTGTTTTATGACTGTATAAAATTGAAAAGAATACTGAAGTCAATTAATGAATTTTTGCAGGCTCTTTTTACAGATAATTTTAATTATTTCTAAATCTCTTATATTATTCAACACACCTGTACCTCAAAGTGTTAAAAAGGTTAAGCTTCCCTTGTTATGGTCTATTCTAGCAGTGGCTAGGAAAATAATAATCTAGAAATTGGATTTCAGATACAATCTCCTTAGTTCAATGAATTTAAAATGTTATGAATATAGTGTGCCATATGGGAAATAAATAACAATTAGGACTAGAACAAATAGAAAAACATCTTATTTTATTGTATGGGATAATTTACAAAATTTGTTAAAAAATTTTAATTTTAATAGCATGGTATTTTAGTTTAATTAATTGATCTGATTGTAGTAGATGTCTTTGTAAATACTTTTAGCTCATTTTTATTTAGATAATATAATAATACCTATTTTAATTACTTGTATAAAATTGTTATGATATTTCTCTTATATATTAAAACAATAAACCTGTTTTGAAAAAAAAAAGAAGAATTAAATGCCAATAATTATCTAATTACCCAATTATACTAAATGGTGATTTCAGTGTTGTGTTGAACTGAGTATTGCATAGAGTAGTCCTGAAAGCAGAAAGACATGTCAAAGCTCAAAGCTGTGATTCCTCTAGTGTTATAGTTTATTTCACCTTGAGTTCAAAAGAGTTTAATGCTAATAATTGTCCAGTTATACTAAATGGTGATTTCAATGTTGTTTTAAACTTAGTATTGTATACAATGGTCTTAAGGCAGAAAGGCATGCCAGAGATCAAAGCCTCCTAAATTAAGAAGCTAAGAATGCTAAACTTAGTGAATATTTGGAGATTTATCTACTATACAATCACAGGATTTACATTTGTAATACAGTCAGGAGGATCAAGTAACAGGCTACATTGCTTTCCGGTCTTTGCATAAGCTCATGCCCATTGCCAGATCATGCAGTTATTCATCTAATGTTGGTGGTGGTGTTATGCATCAAACTCCATCTGCCCACTAAGCCTTGATAAGTTGACCCAGTAATTTTAGAAGACCCCCATAAAAAAGCTTTTAATTACAGAAGAGGTTGAGTGATATATCCATGTCAACCCTTTAGCCTCTGTGTCAGTGTTCACCTGATGAACGCCCTTCAAGATAAAATAGGTAACAGTATTAGAATTCCAGGCAACTAAATCTTTTGCACAATAGAGGAAGATTTGCTTTAAGAACAGGGAGATTTTACAAGAGTAAGGTTATCAAAGAGAGCTTATAAGGAGTTTAACAGATCACAGTATATATATATATATGTGTATATGTGTGTGTATGTGTGTATGTATGTATATATGTATATATATATATATATATATATATATATATATATATATATGTGTGTGTGTGTGTGTGTGTGTGTGTGTATGTAGATATGTATATAAATGTTTCTGGGAATCTGCTTAACTATGAAGTATGATTTATAACAATTTCTATGAATATAATATTTTATTCTATTGGCAATAATGAGTTTGAGTAAATGCTCATATACAAGCAATTCAAGGTTTTTTGGAAGCTGTTAACTGTATTTACATGACAGAAAATAGATGCATCCTAATATATGTAATGTCTGAATCATATTAGCCAAAGTTTTTGATTTAAATGAATGTTAGAACTTATTTTTCTCTCCTCTTGATTTCTAACATCAAGATTATTTGAATGCTATTTGAATACAAGTGTTTTATATTACATGGATGTATATAGTAGTATGAACAGTTTTAAAAAAAAAAAGGTTTATTTTAGTTTATATGATGCTGTTTTACCAAATGTGTAGTCTTGTCTTGCTAGATAATTGAATTGAAAACTGTTAACTTCAGTTAAATATAACTAGTATTAAATTGATAAGGTGGTAGCTGAGTACTGCTGCTTAGGGTATTAACTTGAGTGGTAAATACTACTCTAAGTTGAAGTTTATGACTCAGGCTGGATGCAAGGTTTAATCCTTACATTATTTTCACTTGTTCATTGTTATTTGTATATAGTTTTGACATCCACAATATATTTTGTACATTCATTGTCACTACAAACAAAATTGAATCCTATAAATCCCATAAGAGATTCAATAAATACAGCTATATTTAAAGGTACACCTAAAGGAGGAGATGTAACATTACTTATCTTGTTATTTGTTATTTTGATCATAAGATTCTTAAGTTTTAAAAATGCCAAATGACATCTTTAAAAGGAATTTCTTTAAACATTAATGGATTGAATAATCCATGTAAAAGGGCAAGCCTAATAAGATACATTAATTTACATAAGGCCAACTTAGTCTTCCTACAAGAAACCCATCTCTTGAAAAAGATATTGATAAACTAGCCACAAACAAATATACAGTATTGGTTAGTTCAGAGCACACTCAGAAAAAAAGAGGAGTGGCTATTTTATGGAATAAAATATGCCCATTCCTAAAACCATTAAGTCTTATCAGGATGACAAATGAATGTTTTGTATGGTTACAATACAAATTAATGGGAAGACTTACACTTTAATTAATGTATATTGGATACCTGGAATTGGTATTAATACAGTGAAACATCATCTTGATAAGATCATATCATTCTCTATAGGAGATATTATTTTAGCTGGTGACTTTAATTGTATACTACATGAAAGTGATACTACCACTATAGGAAAGAGAAGAATTACATCTAATGCAAAACATTTAAAGGATTTTGCTAATTCTTATCATTTGAATGATATTAATAATCAGATAGATTCAAAATCATTACCATACACCTTTTTTCTAAAAGATACAAAACTTATTCAAAAATAGATAGGGTTTTTATTTCTAACCAGATGGTAACAGATTTAATTAATTCCAAAATCATTTCATGTCCTATATCTGATCATAATTCAATTGTTTTTGAATTCATGATAAAAATACTCATAATGTTCAGATCAAAAGGATACCAGCATACTTAACTCAACTAAAAGACTATAAAGAATATATACTTTCAGAAGTAAAACATTTTTAGACATAAATAACACTCCTGAAGTCTCCATTGTTTATGTTTGGGATGCCTTAAAATCATATCTATATGGACAAAGTATCAGATGGTATAATAATAAAAGGAAATCTTGGGATAAGGAATTGTTAGATATTCAAAGTAAATTAGACTCTTATAAACATAATAATAAAGAAAATATTATGGACAAGAAAGTTATTGAAGAAATAAACAAACTAAATGAGAAATACAAAGAAATTTTAACTCATAAAGTTAAAAAAATACAAGTTTTTGTCTTATTCAATAAGCCCCAAATACTTACATAGACTTAAAAATAAAACAAAAAGGTTGAATAAACAAAACCATATCAAAGAAATATTTTCTCTAAGGAAAAGAAGCATGTTTCTAGTATACCAGAAATACTAGATGAATTTAGAAATCACTTTCACAAAATTAACCATAATAATATTAACATGGAACCTAAAGATAAAATAAAGGAGTTTATAACCACAAATATGAATAAAAAGCTTAATAAACAACAGATTAAACTATTGGACAAGAGTATTTCATATACAGAAGTTATTACACAAATAAATAAGCTTAAATCAAACAAAGCACCGGGTAATTATGGTATTATACCAGAGACATATAAAATCCTTTCTAAAAATACATATTCATTAATACATAAGGTTTTTATTTTGGCCCAAACTGAGTTAATAAATCTTGGCAATATACATTTATTTCACCAATTTTAAAACCTAATAAAGATCCAACTAGATGTTCTTCATATTGGCCCATCTCATTACTTAATGTTGATTATAAAATGTTTATGAATATCTTTGATGAAAGATTGAAGACAATCATTCCAGGCATTATAGATATAGATCAGACAGGCTTCATTGTAAATAGAAATACTTTTGATAATATAAGAAGAACTTTTAACATTAATAGATTTTGCAAATAGGAAAAAGATTTAGCACTTATTGAGTCTTGATATAGTTCAGCATTTGAGATTCAGTAAAGTTGGGACTATCTGTTTTACCTTAATGAAGTGCACAAACTTCACCGAGGATGCATTTGTAAATCTAATTGAACATTTATACAAAGGCGTTTGGCTTGTAAGGTAGGAACATATGTTTCTACAAAATACCCATTCTTAAAGGTACAAAACAGGATGTCCACTTTCTCCACTATTATTCACTTTAGTAGTAAGGCCTTGAGTAATTTGATCAGAAACAGTACTTGAAGCATAGGGTTTTGAAATAGATGGCAATTCAACTTTTTGCAGATGATGTTCTAATTACATCAGCAGGATCTAATTACTTCTATACAATCTCTATTTGACAACATGATGAATTTTAAAAGTATTTCTGGTTTTAATATTTATTCAATGAAGAAAAACTAAAATACTACCTATATATACCGGAAAAAATATTCTCATTAGTGATTTTACTAAATATGTACTTAATTCAGGTCAGATGGCTTATTTAGGTATAATACTATCTAAGATATTAAATCTATTATATATAATAATTATAATACCTGTTTTCTTAATACAAATCTTTTTAATACCTGGAATGGCATATATGTTTTACTATGGAGGAGAGACTTTACAATTATTAAAATGATAATATTCCCAAGATTTTATACTTAATACAATCAATAATACTTCCACCTACAAAATAATTATCAGAAACTGAACACACTAATGTTAAATTTCTTATGGGCACCTAATAGACCTATGATTTGCATTAAAGAAACATACTAATGGCTGGTCTCAAGGGGGTATTTCTTTTCCAGACTTTAATTTATACTATCTCTTCTATTGTAAAAGTTACTTTATTAATAGATCAGTCATATGTCACAAATGGAAGATTGTTGGGAGCTACAATTGGTATACACTTCATGAAAATCTCATAACACACTTAAAAATATGATTGTAAATGCTCCCATGTTATGGTTACTAAAGGAATTTTGTACTTCATCTATTATACCTAAACATATGGTTTGTTACCCATTAAATATTATTATTAGTTATTGTAACTTTATATTCATGCACCCTAAGTATAGAATGGAATTGTATTGTATTTCCTATAATGTATACTCAGGGTATGCTTTTGTCATCTACTTCTGAAGGAACTCATTTAGCTATAGATAATGATCTAAAGTACTGGTATCAGTTGATATCTGATAATAAAGTTAAAAATCTAGATTTCTTAAAACAAGAATTTGATCTAAGAGAAACTTGCTGGTTAGAGGTTTAGACCTTTAGACAGCATCTCATTAATAAAATAGATTTAATGTCTATAACTGTTAAAGAATCTATTCCAACACTGATTGATTACTTGATATTAAATTTACAACATAAAGTTTCTGATAAAGGTAAACTTTCATACATAAAGTTATCAGACAAGAAACTTTTTACAGTGTAGATTCATACTGGAATTATTTCACTTCTATTAATGGGGACCCACCAAATCAACAAGATAAACAATATATATTGGAATCTGCTTATAGAACTACTCTTCCATTGTCTGGAGACTTTATACATGGAAATTTTTACATAGATCTTTTTATACACCTTTGATGATGAATAAAATAAATAATAAAGATAATCTATGTAAGAGATGTAATGTAGAAATTAATGCTGACTGGGCTCATATGTTTTATGATTGTATAAAATTGAAAGAATACTGGAAGTCAATTAATGAATTTTGCAGGCTCTTTTTACAGATAATTTCATTATTTCTAAATCTCTTATATTATTCAACACACCTGTACCTCAAAGTGTTAAAAAGGTTAAGCTTCCCTTGTTATGGTCTATTCTAGCAGTGGCTAGGAAAATAATAACTAGAAATTGGATTTCAGATACACCTCCTTCGTTCAATGAATTTAAAAATGTTATGAATATAGTGTGCCATATGGAAATAAACACAATTAGGACTAGAACAAATAGAAAAACATCTTATTTTATTGTATGGGATAATTTACAAAATTTGTTAAAAAAATTTTAATTTCAATAGCATGGTATTTTAGTTTAATTAATTGATCTGATTGTAGTGGATGTCTTTGTAAATACTTTAGCTGTTTTGTTGAATATTATAATAATACCTATTTTTAATTACTTGTATAAAATTGTTATGATATTTCTCTTATATGTTAAAACAATAAGCCTGTTTTGAAAAAAAAAAAAGAAGAATTAAATGCCAATAATTATCTAATTACCCAATTATACTAAATGGTGATTTCAGTGTTGTGTTGAACTGAGTATTCCATAGAGTATTCCTGAAAGCAAAAAGACATGTCAGAGCTCAAAGCTGTGATTCCTCTAGTGTTATAGTTTATTTCACTTTGAGTTCAAAAGAGTTTAATGCTAATAATTATCCAGTTATACTAAATGGTGATTTCAATGTTGTTTTAAACTTAGTATTGTATACAATGGTCTTGAAGGCAGAAGGTATGGCAGAGATCAAAGACTCTAAATAAAGAAGCTAAGAATGCTAAACTTAGTGAATATTTGGAGAGTTATCTACTATACAATCACAGGATTTACATTTGTAATACAGTCAGGAGGATCAAGTAACAGGCTACATTACTTTCGGTCTTTGCATAAGCTCATGACTGCCAGATCATGCAGTTATTCATCTAATGTTCATCTAATGTTGTTGGTGGTGTTATGCATAAAACTCCATACTAAGCCTTGATAAGTTGACCCAGTAATTTTAGAAGAATAAAAAGCTTTTAATTACAGAAGAGGTTGAGTGATATATCCATGTCAACCTTTGGTCTGTGTCAGTGTTCATGATGAGCCTTCAAGATAAAATAGGTAACAGTATTAGAATTCCAGGCAACTAAATCTTTTGCAAAATATAGGAAGATTTGCTTTAAGAACAAGGAGATTTTACAAGAGTAAGGTTATCAAAGAGAGCTTATAAGGAGTTTTGGCCAACAGATCACAGTATATATATATGTATATGTGTATATGTGTGTGTATGTGTGTATGTATGTATATATGTATATATATATATATATATATATATATGTGTGTGTGTGTGTGTGTGTGTGTGTGTGTGTGTGTGTGTGTGTGTGTGTATGTAGATATGTATATAAATGTTTCTGGGAATCTGCTTAACTATGAAGTATGATTTATAACAATTTCTATGAATACAATATTTTATTCTATTGGCAATAATGAGTTTGAGTAAATGCTCATATACAAGCAATTCAAGGTTTTTTTGGAAGCTGTTAACTGTATTTACATGACAGTAAATAGATGCATCTAATATATGTAATGTCTGAATCATATTAGCCAAAGTTTTTGATTTAAATGAATGTTAGAACTTATTTTTCTCTCCTCTTGATTTCTAACATCAAGATTATTTGAATGCTATTTGAATACAAGTGTTTTATATTACATGGATGTATATAGTAGTATGAATAGTTTAAAAAAAAAAAAAAAAAAAAGTTTATTTTAGTTTATATGATGCTGTTTTACCAAATGTGTAGTCTTGTCTTGCTAGATAATTGAATTGAAAACTGTTAACTTCAGTTAAATATAACTAGTATTAAATTGATAAGGTGGTAGCTGACGTACTGCTGCTTAGGGTAGGGGGTTAACTTGAGTGGTAAATACTACTCTAAGTTGAAGTTTATGACTCCAGGCTGGATGCAAGGTTTAATCCTTACATTATTTTCACTTGTTCATTGTTATTTGTATATAGTTTTGACATCCACAATATATTTTGTACATTCATTGTCACTACAAACAAAATTGAATCCTATACGAAATCCCATAAGAGATTCAATAAATACAGCTATATTTAAAGGTACACCTAAAGGAGGAGATGTAACATTACTTATCTTGTTATTTGTTATTTTGATCATAATATTCTTAAGTTTTAAAAATGCCAAATGACATCTTTAAAAGGAATTTCTTTAAACATTAATGAATTGAATAATCCATGTAAAGGAACAAGCCTAATAAGATACATTAATTTACATAAGGCCAACTTAGTCTTCCTGCAAGAAACCCATCTCTTGAAAAAGATATTGATAAACTAGCCACAAACAAATATACAGTATTGGTTAGTTCAGAGCACACTCAGAAAAAAGAGGAGTGGCTATTTTATGGAATAAAAGTATGCCCATTCCTAAAACCATTAAGTCTTATCAGGATGACAAATGAATGTTTTGTATGGTTACAATACAAATTAATGGGAAGACTTACACTTTAATTAATGTATATTGGATACCTGGAATTGGTATTAATACAGTGAAACATCATCTTGATAAGATCATATCATTCTCTATAGGAGATATTATTTTAGCTGGTGACTTTAATTGTATACTACATGAAAGTGATACTACCACTATAGGAAAAAGAAGAATTACATCTAATGCAAAACATTTAAATGATTTTGCTAATTCTTATCATTTGAATGATATTAATAATCAGATAGATTCAAAATCATTACCATACCACCTTTTTTTCGAACAGATACAAAACTTATTCAAAAATAGATAGGGTCTTTATTTCTAACCAGATGGTAACAGATTTAATTAATTCCAAAATCATTTCATGTCCTATATCTGATCATAATTCAATTGTTTTTGAATTCATGATAAAAAATACTCATAATGTTCAGATCAAAAGGATACCAGCATACTTAACTCAACTAAAGACTATAAAGAATATATACTTTCATAAGTAAAACATTTTTAGACATAAATAACACTCCTGAAGTCTCCATTGTTTATGTTTGGGATGCCTTAAAATCATATCTATATGGACAAAGTATCAGATGGTATAATAATAAAAGGAAATCTTGGGATAAGGAATTGTTAGACACCAAAACCAAATTAGACCTTAGCATAATAATAAAGAAAACATTATTATGACAAGCAAGTTAATAAAACAAAACAACAAACTAAATGTAGAGAAATACAGAAGAAATTTTAACTCAAAGTTAAAACAACTTAGAATATGTGTTTTGTCTTATTCAATAAGTCACAAATACTTGCTATTAGACTTAAACAAACAAAGGTTGAATAAACAAAAACCATATCAGCGAAATCTTTCTAAGGAAAGAAGAATGTTTCTTGTAGATAACAGAAATATAGATGAATCCAAATTACTACAAAAATTAACCACACACACACAGAACCTAAAGATAAAATAAAGAGTTATAACCACAAATATGAATAAAAACACAAAATATGATTAAACTATTGGACAAGAGTATTTCATATACAGAAGACATTATCAAATAAATAAGCTTAACCAAACAAAGCAACTGCAAGGACAGGTCATAACAGAGACATAGGCAAAACTCTTCATAAAATACATATTCATATTAATAGTTAGACAAGGTTTTTATTTTACCCAAACTGAGTTAATAACTCCCCCATCTTGACAATATAAGCATTTATTTCGCCACTGTAAAAACCTAATAAAGATCCAACCACAAGCTCTCATATCCGTCTGTCCGCCATTACTTAATGTTGATTATAAAATGTTAAGAGATCTTTTGTTGATAGATTGTACACAATCATCCCCCACATTATAGATATAGATCAACAGGCTTCATTGTAGTCCAGAAATACCTTTTGATATATAAGAAGAACTTAACATTAATAGATTTGCAAATAAGAAAAAAGAAAAGACGAACACTTTGTTATTAGTTCTCAGATATAAGTTCAAAGCCATTTGATTCAGTGGGTTGGGACTATCTGTTTACCTTAATGAAGTGCACAAACTTCTCGGATGCATTTGTAAATCTAATTGAACATTTATACAAAGGAACGTTGGCTTATATTAAGGTAGGAACATATGTTTCACAAAAATACCCATTCTTAAAGGTACAAAACAAGGATGTCCACTTTCTCCACTATTATTCACTTTAGTAATGGAGCCTTGGGCTAATTTGATCAGAAACAGTACTGACATAGAGGGTTTTGAAATAGATGAAAATACAACATCCAAAATTCAACTTTTGCAGATGATGTTCTAATTACATCAGCAGGATCTAATTCTTCTATACAGTCTCTATTTGATAACATGATGAATTTTAAAAGTATTTCGGGTTTAATATTCAAGGAAGAAAAACTAAAATACTACCTATATATACACGAAAAAATATTCTCATTAGTGATTTTACTAAATATGTACCCAATTCAGGTCAGATAACTTATTTAGGTATAATACTATCTAAAGATATTAAATCTATTATATATAATAATTATAATACCTGTTTTCTTAATATACAAAATCTTTTAATACCTGGAATAATATGTTTTTACTATGGAGGAGAGACTTACAATTATTAAAATGATAATATTCCCCAAGATTTTATACTTAATACAATCAATAATACTTCCACCCTCATTAAAATACCTATCAAGTGAAACTGGGAACACCAATGTTAAATTTCTTATGGGCACCTATAATAGAATCATAGGATTGCATTAAAGAAACATACTAATAGCTGTCCAAGGGGTATTTCTTTTCCATATAATTTATATAGTCATTCTCTCGGCTGTAAAAGTTATTACTTTATTAATAGATCAGTCATATACAAAATGGTGACTACTGGGAAGTTTAATTAGTATACACTTCATGAAAATCTCCTTAACACATACAAAAATATGATTGTAAACAACCCATGGTGTGGTTACTAAAGGAATTTTGTAGTAATCTATTACACCTAAACATGGTTTGTTGCCCCATTAAATACGGCTATTATAGTTTGCCTAGAATCCCTATATTCAGCACCAAGTATAGTACGGAATTTTATTTGTATCTCCAATGTACCTGTGGATACAGCTTTTTTGCCGCCCACTCTGAAGGAACTCACGAAGTATAGATAATGATCTAAAGTACTCGTATCAGTTGATATCTGATAATAAAGTTAAAAATCTAGATTTCTTAAAACAAGAATTTGATCTAAGAGAAACTTGCTGGTTAGAGGTTTAGACCTTTAGACAACATCTCATTAATAAAATAGATTTAATGTCTATAACTGTTAAAGAATCTATTCCAACACTGATTGATTACTTGATATTAAATTTACAACATAAAGTTTCTGATAAAGGTAAACTTTCATACATACATAAAGTTATCAGACAAGAAACTTTAACAGTGTAGATTCATACTGGAATTATTTCACTTCTATTAATGGGGACCCACCAAATCAACAAGATAAACAATATATATTGGAATCTGCTTATAGAACTACGTCTTCCATTGTCTGGAGACTTTATACATGGAAATTTTTACATAGATCTTTTATACACCTTTGATGATGAATAAAATAAATAATAAAGATAATCTATGTAAGAGATGTAATGTAGAAATTAATGCTGACTGGGCTCATATGTTTTATGACTGTATAAAATTGAAATAATACTGGAAGTCAATTATTGAATTTTGCAGGCTCTTTTACAGATAATTTCATTATTTCTAAATCTCTTATATTATTCAACACACCTGTACCTCAAAGTGTCTAAAAGGTTAAGCTTCCCTTGTTATGGTCTATTCTAGCAGTGGCTAGGAAAATAATAACTAGAAATTGGATTTCAGATACACCTCCTTCGTTCAATGAATTTAAAAATGTTATGAATATAGTGTGCCATATGGAAATAAACACAATTAGGACTAGAACAAATAGAAAAACATCTTATTTTATTGTATGGGATAATTTACAAAATTTGTTAAAAAAATTTTAATTTCAATAGCATGGTATTTTAGTTTAATGAATTGATCTGATTGTAGTGGATGTCTTTGTAAATACTTTAGTTGTTTTGTTGAATATTATAATAATACCTATTTTTAATTACTTGTATAAAATTGTTATGATAGTTCTCTTATATGTTAAAACAATAAGCCTGTTTTGAAAAAAAAAAAAAGAAGAATTAAATGCCAATAATTATCTAATTACCCAATTATACTAAATGGTGATTTCAGTGTTGTGTTGAACTGAGTATTGCATAGAGTATTCCTGAAAGCAGAAAGACATGTCAGAGCTCAAAGCTGTGATTCCTCTAGTGTTATAGTTTATTTCACTTTGAGTTCAAAAGAGTTTAATGCTAATAATTATCCAGTTATACTAAATGGTGATTTCAATGTTGTTTTAAACTTAGTATTGTATACAATGGTCTTGAAGGCAGAAAGGTATGGCAGAGATCAAAGACTCCTAAATAAAGAAGCTAAGAATGCTAAACTTAGTGAATATTTGGAGAGTTATCTACTATACAATCACAGGATTTACATTTGTAATACAGTCAGGAGGATCAAGTAACAGGCTACATTACTTTCCGGTCTTTGCATAAGCTCA
>NC_056751.1:122765798-122848298 GCF_019279795.1 Protopterus annectens | reverse complement strand
TGGTGTGTATGGTCGGTTACAATTCATCATCTCGAAATATTGAGGTGTAAAATTTCAGTATTTCAAGACTATAAAGCCAAAAGTGCAGTTACACAAAATTGCATAATAGCAAATGCAGAAATGCTGCATTTGCCATTGTGTTTGTGTATGTAACGTGTGGTGCGGTTTGTGGATTTCGCTGGGGTTCGAGGCAAGTGGTGCTTTTGTTAGGATATCGGGTGGGGGATTTTAGTGTGTGCAATGAGTGGTGAGTTGTGTTTGTGTTCAGTGCGCCCTCGGAGTTAGTATATATAAGTAGGGATGTGGGGGTGCAGGGGGTTTGCCCCCCACTTTTAGCAAGATTGTGGTGTGTGGGTTTGGTTTTTTTTGTAGTATAAGCAAGTAGGTGTATTTGTGTGTAGTGCTGTTACGTTTGTGGTTTGAATGTTTGTGGTTTTAAATTTTCAGGTTTTTTATTTTTCGGCTTTATAGTGCCGAGATACTGAAATTCGATATTTCAGTATTTTGAGAGTATAAAGTGAATACTTATGGTAAGGTTACTCTACTGCTTTCATCTGGTGTTAAGTTCAGGTGAGGGACAAGCCAGTTTCACTTTGCCTCCATTACTGAACTGAGGCACAATTGTGTTTAAGCTACTTATACAGCAAAATGTTGCTTAGGAGGTAGAGGTAAGCATTCCCTCCACAATAGGTAGGTGCCCTCTTACCACAACACTTCAAGTTTTGAGTTAGTTTGCAGAAAGGAAACAAAGACCCACATGGCAAAGCGCTTTATGTTTCTCTTCATTTTTCAATTTGTCTATTTGGTCATTGCTAATCTTTCAATAAAAAAGTTATGTTGGTGTATTTAGCTAGAGCTCTTTTTTGTATGTTGAAAATCTTACGTGTTGTGTTCATCAAGCAGATATACATGCCACCCCAGCACTGCATAAGGTCTCAAATCTTGGTATGTCTAGGAACAGTGACCTTGTTGATTGAAATCACACCATTTTCAATCCCATGTCAGTTCATCCAACTTTATATCAGTTAAATGCATTTTTACTTGGAAGCAAAGATCTTCAACTCTTTACACTGCAGACCCATCTAGATCCTCATTTCACTTAAAACTATAAAAAGAATACTGCGGTGAAGTATTCCTTAATATTTTAATCACTCAAAACTTCATAGCCAAGGTAACTCAAGGAGACCTACAATATTTCATCTTCCCACTGAAACCTAACAGGGCTTGGCTATCAAATGCATTCATCACTAGTTTTGAATATGTCCTTCCTACCACTGTCCCATTACCTAGTCACAATAAATCTATTACAAACCATTGAAAAAAAGATTCTACAACCCCCCCCCCCATCTCCTCTAATCACTAAATATGTTTTCCAGTCACAGCAAGGTCCACGTATCCTACATTCTAACCTATCAACTATTACAGTCAACTGTCTATTGCTTGCTAATTAACTTGACGCATGCAGATTCTCCTGTGATCTTAGAAGCAATTCCACCAAGTTAAACAGGCCTTTTTCTCTAGCAGTGTATGAAGAGTCTTATTTCAAGCTCACGCCTGTCTCTTGGAATAGTCTACCTAGTCATATCACTGCTTGTGACCATCTTTTTCTTCTGTAAAAAAAATTGCATCGTGCTCAAGTACATAAATGTTTGTTTCAAAGATGTCTAAGGATGTAATATTTACTTTTCCTCCTCATGTAGCAACTTTTCTACTTGCATTAGTAGGCCTTAACACTTCACTTTCTTAAACATAAATGTCCCCTCCTTTTTTTCTCTGATTTGTAATCTTTTACAGTTATCCCAAACTGCAGCTTAAACTTGTATTTAATATACTCATTTTACATGTGCTTTGCTTAGCACATAATTGCCAACTCACTAAAACTGTTTTGTTAGTGTACTATTGTTGTACATAGCCTTTACCTATTCATTGCAATGTACTTTTAAAAAAAAAAAATGCCTTGGAGCAAGTCAATGGTTGGGAAGGGTAATGTACCAGCTCACCCACCCAAACAGGATACCCCACTGTGCAGTCACTCACCAGGCAGGAAAAGCAGAAACATATCAATGTTGAAGCTAAGTGTAAAGGTATTGGTGCAGTTACCTCATCTAGTATAGCTTACAGAACTGGTAATCCAGGTCCCTGTACATGAGCACACAAATGTTAGAAATAAGACTGCATTGCGCACTTGATACTTTTAACACAGTAAAGTATATACAAGTACTGTCTGTGCATATTCGCATGGTTTTACTCTTGGCACAAGTAGGTTTTGACCGAAAGGATCCATGTGGTCTAGTTCACTCACCTGTTGAGCTATTTAACTATTAATCTATCAACACTTAATGAAACGGCTTCCTCAGAATATAACATGGACCCAGATATTAATTTTGTATTTTCTGCATAAACACTACAAGTAAATGCAAATTACCACCATAAGCCCACAAGTCATTCCTTAATATGCCAGCACAAAACTTAGACCCTGCTACCACAATGCATTAGCACATTAAGGAAAAGGCTCTTTAAAACTAAACAGCTGGACTAATGTGTCTGCAGTGAAGTTGAAGAACTTGTGTGAACCGAATAAAGTTCTGATGACCTTTTAACGCCCCCTTAAGCATAACCAGAAAATCCATAAAGTTTAGGACGTCATTCTATTAAAGTAGCTTCAGCCTAGTTTGTACAACTGAAAAAAATAATGAAACATGTTTGAAGGCAAAACGCCAGCAATTTGCAGTGGGAGGAGGCAAAACCTTATAGCCAACACACACATTTACTATAAACAAAGATTTATTCATCTGCCGGAGAACAGATGAACCTCATTAATGGGGTTCTTTGGCTATACATCTCACCCCTTATGCAGAGCTGCTGCCAGGGTCAAAGTACAGTAACAGATCATGGATATTAGTGAAAGGAAACAGTAGCACAGAAAAAACACTCACCTGAGACACTCCAGCTCTGGCCTGGTGAGCTTTCTTTTGATCACCCCAGTTTCCAGTAGCCAGAGAATACTTTAAACCATCAGAAATTATTCTTGTTTTGATTGCCAGTTCCAAATTGAAATCTTTTCCACGGTCTATGAACTTCTGTGCATAAATTCGTATTTCTTTCAGAAGATTTTTAAACATTCTAAGAGAAAAACAATTTAGTTTTAATCCAGAGAAACATCCCTACCCCACATGCACATTCATTTTGTAAGCTCATAAAACAAGTCATTACGCATTCACCCACAGTCAACCAAAAAGGTATGAAAAGGGGGGCGTGGCCAAGGATGAACACAGGATAGCAGCAGATTTCTTCAGCTCCACCAATTTCACTGCACTGACAGGAATTACTTAAAAAATTAATTTATGAAGTAATTTTCTTTCTAAATGTTTGTTTTATATAGTTCTTGAACTATATCTAAAAAAGAAAGGAAATTTTAACAATATTCCTGTCAGAAATCACTTTGGAAATTTTCCTGTCAGTTTATCAGTTTGAAATGAGTTCCAGTACGACAAATTCTCAAGACTCCAGCATCAAGAAAGAACTTCAGTCTCTGATAACTACAATCCAGCAACTTACTGCTAAGATGGATAAACTGGATACTAAAATTGATACCTTCATAGAAAAAACTACAAAACAAATAGACTTGTTATATAGACTTGCAACAACAGAAGATCCAGATGACAGGCATAGAAGAGGCTGTAAATGACATGGAAAATAGAATCCAAGAGGAGGAAATCAACATTGAGTTTCTGCTGAAACAAAATACACATCTACAAACAAAGCTTGATGACCTGGAAAATAGATCTAGGCGCAATAACATTAGGATTTTTGGACTGCCAGAAAATATTGAAGGTAACAATATTACTTCTTTTTTAACATGGCTCCCTAAAACTTTAGACTTACCAGAAGCATTCTCTTTTGGTATCGAAAGAGCTCATAGATCTATACCTAATACTAACTCTAACAAAAAGTATCCTAGATCAGTTAGTTAGATTTCTATGATCTTTTGATAAAGAGATGGTTCTTAAATCTGCTTGGGCTAAAGCTCCTGTTAAAATTAATGAGACAACTGTGCGTTTTGATAATGACTATTCTTCCTTGGTAATAACTAAAAGAAAAGTCTTTCTGCCAGTAATAAAGGAGCTCAAAAAAGCACAGTTTAAAACCTACCTTCTGTTTCCTGCCAAGCTAAAAATCTTCCTTCCTGATGGTCCTAAAATTTTTGATGACTTAAACTCTGCATTGTTGTTTATCAAAAAAATAAGATTCTGGATAAAATAGAGGAAATGGAATGGGCTAGTCCTTCATTAAAGAGGTTGGCAACTGAAACTTCGTGGAAGGCTTCAGAGAAGAAGAGACTAAAAAACAAATGACATGTTTTTTTTTCTCTCACTTTAATTTTTTTAAATATAGTTTCTACATTTTCAGAAAGCCACAAATATTCTGAAAAAGATTTAATCAAAGTTATTTTCTGGGTACAAAGAGCTGTTCTGTCTCATAATCAGTCAAAATATCTGAGGAACTAATAAGTTATCATTCAATATGTTATGTTTAAATGCTAATGCTGATTATACTTCCTTGATTATATTGCTTATGCTCATTCACAAATATGTCATGCTTTAATTAATAATAATTAGAACTAAATAATAGTAAATAGTATATTTCATTTCCATCTTTAATATAAACAGCAAGTAATATTCCACTGTAAATATTTTATAGCTTCCTTTTATATTTTTTTTATCTTTGCTTTGCTCTTTCTTATTTCCTGCTTTCTCTTTCTTTTCTCTGTTCTTTCTCTTTATTCTCTTTCATATTAATATACTGACATTCTTTTGATCATACAGGTACAGTAAATAATAAGATTTGTATAAAAATTGATTTGGGGTAAAAATAATCTGTTTTATCACATATTAATAACTTTGAGCTTAGTTTCACTTTCATAGAGGCTGTAATAACTTGTAAAATACTTCGAAGGTTTTGCTATGTTTAGCTTCACTTATACTGCTAAATGAATGTTAGTCACTTGTTTTTAACAAAATTCCCGCCAAAATCGTATAAGACAAATTTGGGATGTGGGTTACCACGTGAACCATGTCCTCGAGTTGTTTTAAAAGCTTCAACACTCAGAACTCACGCAGAGAAGCTGAAAGCAGTCAATTTGAACTTTGACCCCCTGAATTCACACTGACACATCGCAGATTCATGAAGAACACACAACCAGGAAGTAGAACTGCTGCAAATGCGACTCTGCGATGGAAAATGAACTCTATCATTTAAATGCGAGTTATTTTATATAATTACTTAGTTATTTATGTTATAATTTATAAAATATGTAAGTTAATGATTTTAAATGATGCAGTTTCTCATAGTAAGCAAATGTGATTTTTTAGAAGGCATAGAAAGTGAAACATTTATACAAGTGTTTTTGAAAGTTTGACTGCAGCTTATTAATATATGTAAAAAACTTATGATTTAAACATATACACTGCTATGATTCATTTGATTTATATGATTGACAAGCACAAATAACTTTATGACTCTATTCTGGAAGAAGTTGTCATCTCAAAATACAGATGGCTTTCTTCACAATAAAGTGTTTTTGAGATCTTGCTTAACTATGCAGTATGATTTATAGCAATACCTATAAATATAACATTTTATTCTACTGACAATAATAAGTATGAGAAAACTGCATTTACATGACAGAATATAGATACATCTTAATATATATAATGTATGAACCATATTAGCCAAAGTTGTTGATTTAATTGAATATTAGAACTTATTTTTACAAATTTTGAATAAATTAATGTGTACATATGCCCCTCTTTTTTTCTCTCTCTCTTTCACTCTCTCTTCCGTCTTTTATTTCTCTCTCTCTTCTTGGTTACTAATATCAAGTTTATTTGAATGCTATTTGAATATAAATGTATTATATTAAATAGATGTATATAGTAGTATGAATAGTTTTTTTAAAAAAAAAGTTTCTCTTAGTATATATGATGTTGTTTTATCAAATGCGTAGTCTTGTCTTACCAGATAATCCAACTGAAAGTTGGTTAATTTAAGTTAAATATAACAAGTATTAAATTGATAAGGTGGCAGCTGAGGTACTGCTGCTTAGGGTAGGGGGTTAACTTGAGCAGTATGTACTACTCTAAGTTGGAGTTTTTAACTCCAGGCTGGGTGCAAGGTTTAATCCTTACATTATTTTCTCTTGTTCACCGTTGTATGAATATAGTTCTGACATCCACAATACACTTTGTAAGTTCATTGTCACTACAAACAAAATTAAATCTTATACAAAATCCCATAAGAGACTCAATAAATAGTTATATTTAAAGGTACACCTAAAGGAGGAGGTATAACATTACTTATTTTGTTAATTGTTATTTTAATCATAAGTTTTCTGTTTTAAAATTGCCAAATGACTTCTCTAAAAGGAATTTCTTTAAACATTAATGGACTGAATAATCCATGTAAAAGGGCAAGCCTAATAAGATACATTAATTTACATAAGGCCAACTTAGTCTTCCTACAAGAAACACATCTTTTGAAAAAAGATATTGATAAACTAGTCACAAACAAATATACAGTATTGGTTAGTTCAGAGCACACTCAGAAAAAAAGAGGAGAGGCTATTTTATGGAATAAAAGTATGCCCATTCCTAAAACTATTAAGACTTATCAAGATGATAAAGGAATGTTTTGTATGGTTACAATACAAATTAATGGGAAGACTTATACATTAATCAATATATATTGGATACCTGGAATTGGTATTAATACAGTGAAACAACATCTTGATAAGATCATATCATTCTCTATAGGAGATATTATTTTAGCTGGTGACTAATTGTATATTACATGAAAATGACACTACCACTATAGGAAAAAGGAAAATTACATCTAATGCAAAACATTTAAAGGATTTTGCTAATTCTTATTTAAATATTAATAATCAGATAGATTCAAAATCATTACCATATACATTTTTCTCTAACAGATATAAAAATTATTCAGAAATAGATAGTCTATTTCTAACCAGATGGTAACAGAATTAACTCAAAATCATTTCTTGTCCTATAGCTGATCATAATTCAATTGTTTTTGAGTTCATGATAAAAAATACTCACAATGTTCAGATCAAAAGGATACCAGCATACTTAACTCAATTAAAAGACTATAAAGAATATATACTTTCAGAAGTACAACATTTTCTAGATATAAATAATACTTCTGAAGTCTCCGTTTATGTTTGGGATGCTTTAAAATCATATTTATATGTACAAAGTATCAGATGGTATAATAATAAAAGGAAATATTGGGATAAGGAATTGTTAGATATTCAAAGTAAACTAGATTCTTATAAACATAATAATAAAGAAAATATTATGGATAAGAAAGTCATTGAAGAAATAAACTAAACTAAATGAGAAATACAAAGAAATTTTAACTCAAAGTTAAAATAACTTTATAGAAATACAAGTTTTTGTCTTACTCAATAAGCCCCAAATACTTACATAGACTTAAAAACAAAACAAAAAGGTTGAATAAGCAAAATCATATCAAAGAAATCTTTTCTTTAAGGAAAAAGAAGAATGTTTCTAGTCTACCAGAAATACTAGATGAATTTAGAAATCACTTTCACAAAATTAATCATAATAACATTAACATGGACCCTAAAAATAAAATAAGGGAATTTATAACCACAAATATAAATAAAAAACTTAACAACAGATTAAACTATTGGATAAAAGTATTTCATATACAGAGGTTGTTACACAAATAAACGAGCTTAAATCAAACAAAGCACCAGGTAATGATGGTATTATACCAGAGATATATAAAATCCTTTCTAAAAGTACATACTCATTAATACATAAGGTTTTTATTTTGGCCCAAAATGAATTAATAACCCCCCCCATCTTGGCAATATACATTTATTTCGCCAATCTTGAAACCGAATAAAGACCCAACTAGATGTACTTCATATCGACCCATCTCATTACTTAATGTTGACTATAAAATGTTTATGAGTATTTTTGCTGATAGATTGAAGACAATCATCCCTGGCATTATAGATCTAGATCAGACAGGCTTCATTGTAAATAGAAATACTTTTGATAATATAAGGAGAACTCTAACATTAATTGATTTTGCAAATAGGAAAAAGAAAGATTTAACTCTTATTAGTCTTGATATAAGCTCAGCATTTGATTCAATAAGTTGGGACTACCTGTTTACCTTATTGAAGTGCACAAACTTCTCAGAAGCATTTGTAAATCTAATTGAGCATTTATACAAAGGAACATTGGCTTATATTAAGATAGGAACATATGTCTCACAAAAAATACCAATTTTTAAAGCTACAAAACAAGGGTGTCCACTTTCTCCACTATTATTCACATTAATAATGGAGCCTTGGGCTAATTTGATCAGAAACAGTACTGACAGAGGGATTTGAAATAGATGAAAATACACCTAAAATTCAACTCTTTGCAGATGATGTTCTAATCACATCAACAGGATCTAATTCTTCTATGCAGTCTGTTTGATAAAATGATAAATTTTAAAAGTATTTCTGGTTTAATATTCAATGAAGAAAAAACTAAAATACTACCTATATATACACGAAAAAATGTTCTCAATGATTTTACTAAATATGTACCCAATTCAGGTCAGATAACTTATTTAGGTATAATATTATCTAAAGATATCAAATCTATTATACATAATAATTATAATACCTGTCTTCTTAATATGCAAAATCTCTTTAATACCTGGAATATGTTTTTTTTTACTATGGAAGAGAGACTTAAAATTATTAAAATGATAATATTCCCCAAGATATTACACTTAATATAATCAATAATACTTCCACCTACAAGAATAATTATCAAGAAATTGAATACACTAATGTTAAATTTCCTATGGGCACCTAATAGACCTAGGATTGCTTTAAAGAAACATACTAATAGTTGGTCTCAAGGGGGTATTTCTTTTCCAGACTTCAATTTATATACTATCTCTTCTATTATAAAAGTTATTACTTTATTAATAGATCAGCAGTCATATGTTGCAAAATGGAAAGATTACTGGGAGATAATTAGTATTCACTTCATGAAAATCTCCTTAACACATAAAAATATGATTGTAAATAACTCCATGTTATGGTTACTAAAAGAATTTTGTACTTCACCTATTACACCTAAACATATAATTAGTTACCCATTAAATATTATTATTAGTTATCGTAACTTTATATTCATGC
Organism: Protopterus annectens; assembly: GCF_019279795.1. Taxonomy (NCBI): domain Eukaryota; kingdom Metazoa; phylum Chordata; order Ceratodontiformes; family Protopteridae; genus Protopterus; species Protopterus annectens. The sequence continues at coordinate 122,839,042 of NC_056751.1, read as the reverse complement.
ATCCTAAATATAAAGAATGGAATTTTATTATATTCCCTATAATGTATACTCAGGGTATGCTTTCGTCATCCACTTCTGAAGGAACTCATTTAACTACAGATAATGATCTAAAGTACTGGCATCAGTTGATATCTGATAATAAAGTTAAAAATCTAGATTTCGTAAAACAAGAATTTGATCCAAGAGAAACTTGCTGGTTAGAGGTTCAGACCTTTAGACAACATCTCATTGATAAAATAGATCTAATGTCTATAACAGTTAAAGAATCTGTTCCAACATTGATTGATTACTTGATATTAAATTTACAACATAAAGTTTCTGATAAAGGTAAGCTTTCATACATACATAAAATTATCAGACAAGAAACTTTTTACAGTGTAGATACCTACTGGAATTATTTCATTTCCATTAATGGTGATCCACCAAATCAACAAGATAAACAATATATATTGGAATCTGCTTATAAAACTACGTCCTCCATTGTCTGGAGACTTTTTACATGGAAATTTTGGCATAGATCCTTTTATACACCTTTGATGATGAATAAAATAAATAATAAAGATAATCTATGTAAAAGATGTAATGTAGAAATCAATGCAGACTGGGCTCATATGTTTTATGACTGTATAAAATTGAAAGAATATTGGAAGTCAATTAATGAATTTTTGCAGGCTCTTTTTACAGATAATTTTATTATTTCTAAATCTCTTATATTATTCAACACACCTGTACCTCAAAGTGTTAAAAAGGTTAAGCTTCCCTTGTTATGGTCTATCCTAGCAGTGGCTAGAAAAATAACCAGAAATTGGATTTCAGATACACCTCCTTCATTAAATGAATTTAAAAATGTTATGAATATAGTGTGCCATATGGAACTGAATACAATGAAGTTAAGAACTACTAGAAAAACGTCTTATTATATTGTATGGGATAATTTACAAAACTTGTTAAACAAATCTTAACTTCAAATAACATGGTATTTTAGTTTAATTAATTGATCTGATTGTAGTAGATGTCGTTGTAAATACTTTGGTTGTTTTGTTGAATGTTATAATCATATCTATTTTAATTACTTGTATAAAATTGTTATGATATTTTCTTGTATGTTAAAAACAATAAACTTGTTTAAAAAAAAAAAAGTATGAAAAGATTCTCTGCCAAGTCAGGCATTTTATACTTTCACTAATTTTCTAATCACTTTTTCTATTTATGTTCAGACAGTATATTCTAAACTACAACACAAAGCCCCCAACAAGAAGCAAGAATAAATGGAGGGGGTGGTGGGGCTCTAAATACTCCGTTTTTCAAAACTGTCCCATCCGGAAGACATCCTATTGGCCCAAAATGCACTCCCCATTACAAAATCCCCTGCTTAAGGCTATTCTATGTTCAGTACTTCTAATGTAAGGGGCTAAGCATCCTGACCTGTTTCACTGCAAACTCTTAACTATTAACCTCCAACACTGGAAGACAAAGCCAGAGTAGATAATGATTAGGGCACTCTTGCAGCTTTGAATGTCTGCATTAAGAACAGACCTCTACAATGGAAGAGGACGGTGGTGTCAACACATGCCACAGATGGCAAAAGTGTTGGTATTAAACCACTGTCCATATGAACAAACTTAACAGCAAGCACAAGAATCATAAGATGATTCAAAGCATGTTTGTGTATTAAATGCAAGAGTTTGGGAACAGAGGTGGTGCTGCAAGCAGTTTTGCAGGAGTGATAGGTGGGCACTGCTGCCATCTATGAAATGTCAGTGACAAAAGGGAGCAAAATAAAATACCAAGGTACAGGGCATTGAGAGACGAGGAGATGAGAAGCTCCAGATGACGCTTCATAGATTTCTTTTAAAGAAATTCAACCAGAATAAAACAAACATGCTAAGTTAAGAAGCTTAAGACCACTTCAAAAACTAAGTAAAGTTAGAAAAATCAATTCAGAAAAAAAAGTGGCATTTAACTTAGTCACTGAACTCCAGTAAATCATCCTAAAATGATCGCCTCTGAGTAAAGGAATTCTAGCTCAAGAAACATGCAAGGGAGCTGCTACAGACAAGGGACAGTTGTGTAGGCAGCTTATGATAGATGCTTGAATTTAGTCACTGGTGCAGTTGTAATGCAAGAGATTGCTGCTGAAGGCAGTCTGACAGTTAACTTTCAGAGAGGTGAATCACTCCACTCACACCAAGACAACACTGCCTTACTGCAGAGGTCTTCAAACATCTGGTACACAGGTGGTGTCCACTTACGTCATCTTAAGCTTTTTCTTGACACAATGGGTCGATGTCGAGCCTAAATTGCAGGAAAGATTTTCAGGGGCAAGGCCTGAGTCATACAGAAAACGACCCAAAAGACTTGAACAAGGTGGAAAAGGATGAAGGGACTATGCAGAACCAAAGTAAATAAGGGAAAGGGTATACACTCCAGGCTCCAAGTTCTATACAGAATAGACCATGGGAGCAAGAGTGCAACACTGATCACACTCCAACATCTACCATTACGTAATACTGCCTGCACAACTGTATTGTGCTCTTCATGTGGGTTAATGCAACAGTAAAAACCCACAAAAAGACTTCCAAAGCTGGTCCTAAAGGCAAGACAGGTTGACTTACTATTAGGTGGAAGATTGCAACATGCACTTTGATACAGTACAATGAATCCTAGCCCTAGAAATTCTATCCCACCTATAGCTTAGCTTGATAAGATATGGACAAAGGATGACAGCCATCTCAAACATATCCTAGACACTTAAGCCCTTAATAAATGGGGGAGGGGGGTTGCTGTACTCTTCTTTTGGAATAGGGTATCTAAAACTACTGAAAAGTTCTGTAGTGACCTTGTAGCAAAAAAGTTTTAATGTGCTACTGTTTAGAAATAGCTTTTGACACTGGAAGTTGTTTTAACTCTCAAGGGGACAAAGCTGTTCTGTTAGGGGCCAAAATCTGCAATCGGCAAAATGCGTGATGCCAATCCACTACGACAAATTTTGAGCGACTAAGATCTTGGCCCTGAGATACTGTACCAGAAGACAGCTGCAGATGCATTTAGGTCATGGAGTTGCTTGCACTATGACAGGGGACAGCATCACATAGGAAAAGACAAGATGCTGTTTACTCTTGGCTCTACAGAGATTTCAGAAAAGTTAAAAGAAAGACTAATATGACTATACAAAAGCAGATTAATTAGGGAAAAAATGCTACAAAAAAGGTCCGCAGACATGACAGAAGCCCAGTATAAGGGGCCAAGTAGGGCAAAAGTGGTGGTGCTAGCAAGTAAAGTCTGCAGTAGGACACGGAAAAAGGATTTCTGTAAATACAGCAAAAAGGTCAGAACAAGACAGGGAAACCATGGAAGAGGAAAAAAGCAGTAGATACTGAATACTTTACCTCAGTGTTCAAAGAAAAATGAGATAATGACAGCCTGGAGAAAGACAGGATAAAGCAGGGACAGTAGGAGATGGATGCTAGGAAGGGAGATTGACTGCCACAAGAAAGGACAAGGCACAGGGACCAGCTGGGCTGCCTATCACGACACTGGATGACATACTAACAAATGTGTAGACAGAAATCAGACTACACAACTGTGATAGCATGCTACAAATCTTTTGGGACCAAGGCAGATCAGGAAAAAGTACAGTTTTGTACCTACCATAAATGTAGACGTCCGATAGGTATGCATCTGCAGTCATAACATATGGGTTGTCCTGCCTCAGGCAGCCCTTCGGTCGGCCGGATTCCAAAGTCTGGGTCTGGCCTCGGCTGATGTCGCACTTCACCCGACGTCATAGCTTCTAGGGTATAAAGGCATCAGCCGACGCCATTTTCCTCAGTGTTTCTTGCCCCAGATGCCAGGTGCCCTCTAGGAAGGCTAAATTTGAATAAAGTAGAAAATTCCAAACAGTAGAAATCAAAAGGAATATATACATATATACATACAAACAAATACACCATAATAGATTCCCCCAGCTAGCTAATAGAGGGGTAAGTACCCTAGGAATACCACAGAGGGGAAGGAGGGTGGGTAATCCTGACTGCAGATGCATACCTATCGGACATCTACATTTATGGTAGGAACAAAACTGTACTATGTCCTTCAAGGATGCATCTGCAGTCATAACATATGGGTAGAATACCATAGCCAAACTGGGGGAGGAGGCACTAAGAAAATGATGGTGTAGTTAAGATCCCTTGTAAAACTGCAGTTGCAAAACCTGCTCGGGATCTGGGGTATAAAGGAAGATTGTAATGCTTGGCAAATGTATGCACGAAGCTCCAAGTAGCAGCTTCTAAAATGTCTTTGGTAGCCACTCCTCGTAGGAAAGCTGTAGTGGTGGCTGTAGCTCTTGTGGAGTGAGGCCTGATATTTTCAGGAGTTGTCTTTCCATGAAAAGAGTAACAGAATCGAATGCAATTTCCTATCCATTTTGAAATTGTCTGTTTGGAAATTGCTTTTCCTTGCACTCCTGTTGCATATGCTACCAGAAGCTGGTCAGTTTTTCTGTTGGTCTTAGTTCTGTCCAGATAGTAGCGCAGTTGTCTGTGCACATCCAAGGTGTGTAGTAGTTTTTCCTCCCTGTTCTGTGGGTTAGGGAAGAACGTAGGTAAATGAATAGCTTGGTTCAAGGATACTCTGGATACCACCTTTGGCATGAAAGTAGGATTGGTTCTCAGAGACACTCTATCCTGGTGAAAGATAAGGAAAGGCTGCACTGCCATTAAGGCCTGTAACTCTGATACCCTTCTTGCTGAAGTGATTGCTAGAAGAAAGGCAGTTTTCCAAGATAAGAACTGTAAGTCTGCTGATGCTGCTGGTTCAAAAGGGGGAAGTGTTAATTTTTCCAGCACAAAATCGAGATCCCATGCAGGTAGAGGTGGTTTTTCCTTGGAGGTTTTACATTTTTGATCCCTCTTAGAAATTGTCTGAGGAGAGGTTGAGAGAAGATAGGAGGATCCATGTTGTACTCTGCTGAAATTGCTGAAGCATGAATCTTTATGGAAGAATAGGACAGGCCATTGTGGAACAGTTCTGCTAAGTATTCTAGGATGTGTGCTAGGTTTGCCAGTGTGACATCTGTTCCCTTTGATGCATTCCAACTAAGGAATCTCTTCCATTTGGTTGAGTATGTTTTCCTTGTGGAGGGTCTGCGAGCCTCCAGGATAATGTCCTTGACCCTCTGAGATAAAACAGGTTGGTTTTCCTTTATGCAATTTTCCAGGCAGTTAGCTGCAGTGTTTTCAAGTTTGGATACAGGGTCTTGTAGTTGTTCTGTGTTAGAAGTAAAGGCCATGAGTTCGCCAGAGACATGCTTCTCAGTAGTGGGTACCAATATTGCCTTGGCCAGTCTAGAGCTATCAGAATTACCTTTGGCTGTTCCTCCCTGATCTTCAGTAGAACTTTGTACATCAATGGGAGAGGTGGAAAGGCATAAACTGTCATGGCCTTCCAGCTGAAAGAGAGGGAATCCACCCTCCAGGCTTGTGGGTGGTATTCTCTTGAGCAGAATTTCTTCAGTTGGTGGTTGAGTGGGGAGGCAAACAGGTCCATCTCTGGCATTCCCCATGTCTTTGTTATGGTTTTGAAGATGTCTGGATGCAGCATCCATTTGTGAGCATCCGTGGTAGTTCTGCTTAATCTGTCTGCTAGTGAATTTTCTTTTCCTGGTACGAATCTGGCCTGCAGTTGAATGTTGAGATTCAGGCCTAGATTCCACAGATCCATTGCCATCCGGCATAGAGGGTAGGAATGCGTACCTCCCTGTTTGTTGATGTACCACATGACTGTGGTATTGTCCGTCCTTATCAGCAGGTGTCCTTGCTGGAGGAATGGTTTGAATGCCTCGATTGCATGCTTCACTACCAGCATCTCCTTTAGATTTATGTGTAGATTCAGCTGGTCCTGGGACCATAGGCCTTGGATACACTTGCCTTCCATGTGTGCCCCCCAGCCTAGGTCTGAGGCGTCCATGGTGATGGTCTGTCTTGGTTGTGGTTTGTGGAAAGGCAACCCTCTGTTGGTCTGGCAGGCCTGAGCCCACCACAGGAATTCTTGTTTCAGGCATGGAATGATTGGTATCATGGTTTCTAGGCTGTCTGTGCTGAGACCATATATTCCTTAGGTACCATTGTAATTTTCTCATATGCAGCCTGGCATGTAGGATCAAGATTATGCAGGATGCCATGTAACCCAGGGCCTGCAGGACTTTCCTTGCAGTAAGCTGAGTTTGTCTTGTCAATGCCATGAAGTAAAGTGGAAGTTGCTTTTGTTTTTCTTCTTTGAGAAAAGCCATCTGAGTTAGTGTCCAGTTCTGCACCCAAAAATGTTATCCTTTGGGATGGCACTAGTCTTGACTTCTGTATGTTGACTGTGTATCCCAAGGCTTGTAGCAGTTGTATGACATAGGCCAAATCCTTTATTATTTTTGTCTTGTTGTCCGCTTGTATTAGGCAGTCGTCCAGGTATGGATAGATTTGGATTCCCTGAAGCCTGCAATGTGCAATTACTGATGCCAGGCATTTCGTGAATACTCTGGGCGCAGTAGACAAGCCAAAGGGCAATGCTGAGAATTGATAATGCTCTGATCCTGCAAGAAATCTGAGGTGTCTTCTGCAACTTTGTCGAATAGGGACGTGCAGGTATGCCTCCTTGAGATCTAGAGTCACCAGCCAAGACTCCTTGCCCAACATGGGAAGAAGTTGCTGGAGGGTCAGCATCTTGAATTTTGGTACTATGAGATATGTGTTCAGTGCGGACAAGTCGAGAATAGGCCTCCATTGAGTTTCTTTTCTTGGTACAAGGAATAGTCTGGAGTAAAATCCTTGGCCTTGTTCCATAGATGGTACCTTTTCTATTGCTCTCATCCTTAGTAAGTTGATGATTTATTTTAGAGCCTCTGACTCCTGGCTTGATGGAAGGTTTGGCATTCCTCTCTTTTTTGGTAAAGTGTGGAAGTGAAACCTGTAGCCTTTGTCTATTGTTTGCAAAGTCCATTTGTCTCCTGTAATGCAATGCCAGTTTTTTGAAAATAAAGGTAATTTTCCGCCCAAGGGTGCTTCCAGTTGTTCCCTGGTAGGCTGAATCAGAGCCAAGTCATTGTGTCTGTCCTGTGGAAGTGGTTGCAGTCGTAGCTGTGGCGGCACTCCTCTGGTTGCCAGTTTGCCACTGACGGCCCCTGTAGGCACCCCTTGTTTGGCATCTGCCTCTTGGGCGTCTATTTCTGCCTCTCTGTGCTCTGGAGGTGTCTGGAAAGGACCAATTCTTTGAAGGCCCATTTCTGCTGAACCTCGGAGGTTGGACCTACAGAAAATCCTTGACTGTTTGCACAGATTTTGCTTTTTCTTCCACTTTCTTTAGAACCTCCTGTGCAGGGGAGCCAAATAAACTTTGTTTCTCCATAGGGGCATCTAGGAGTTTAGACTTAACATGGTTTGGCAAGGATTGTTTTTTTAGCCAGGCATGCCTTTGAATCACTGCTCCAGTCATAGCCGATCTAAATGAAGCCTCCAGTGCATCATAGCCACATTTTAAGAAATGATTACTCACCTGCTGCGAGTTGTGTACCAAATCCTGAAGGGACTTACGGTCTAAAGGTTCAGGAGAGGAAAGCTTTTTATTCAGCTGATCTAACAAAAATTCCTGGTACTGTGTCATGTGAAATTGACAGTTTAAAGCTCTGGCAGAAAGAGTAGCAGATGTATAAACCTTTTTACCCCATCTCTCTAATGCTCTTGATTCTCTTTCAGAGGGTAGGGGGTTTTTGGCAGAAGCAGCTGCAACACCCTTAGGGCCCTGAGAAATGGTTTCTGGGTCTGCAGCGTGGGCCTTACACAAGTGGAAGTGAGAATCCGGGACCTGTAGTATGTCACGTTTGGCAGGGGCCAGGGGAAGAGAATCAGGGGCAGAACTGGCATCATTGTATGCATCAACAACTGATAGTACAGGTGGTATGGCTAAAGGCCTATGCTGTGGTAAGTGTAAAAAAAGTCCTTCGCCTTTTCCTAGAAGCAGAAAAATCCTGACCCTGCCATTGGAAGTGTTCCCTCATTGAGTGTAGAGTTTCCCCAAATGAAAATTGTTCTGGGGGGGGGGGGGGGGGAGGCAGAAGGAATGGAGTCTTCTGCATCCGAATCCTCATAAGGTGAGTATGGTCCTTCCTGATGGTCTGATAACTCTGATCCATCCGAGGAATAGTCAGAGGAGAGAGGTTCAGGGGGTTCAGCCCTAGGCCTTTTTTCAGGAGGAGGATGTGAGGCCCTGTCTGGGTGAGGTTGGGATCCCCTGATCAGAGAAATAAGATCCTCAGCAAGGCTGAGAATCTGAGAACTAGAGGAAGGTCTGAGAGGGAGCTTTAGTAGGTAAGGCCTTGGAAAGTTTAGCTGCTTCAGCCCTGGAGAAGGCCTTAATAGACATAGAAGCAGGGGGCCTAGCTGCCCCACGTGCAGGAGTAGAGATGTCCAATGGAATGGTGTCGGACAATTCCTGTGTGCCTGCTTCTTCGCTAAGAATTTCTGTAGCTGACTCAGCCGGGGCCTGTGAGGCCTCGGTTGTCGGAGGTATGCTTGCGGCCGAAGGAAGAACCGAGGACTCTTGTTTCAGCCGAAACAGAGACACTCGCGGTAGGCCTAACCGTGGTTTAAGCCAAAAACGCGGGCCGCGAGTGTCGGTCCTTTTCCTTGCGTTTTTTGGCTAAATGTGCAGTCGGAGTCTCCAACTGCATTTTATATGCAAAAGCGGGACCAAAAAACTCTTCAAACTTCGACCGACGTCTAAGTGTCGGTCGGTTAAAGGAAGCACAGGCTAAACACGCTGATACGTCATGGTCTGGGCCTAAGCAAGGAAGGCAGTAAGAGTGGAAATCCTTATGAGGTATTTGTTTCCCACAAGTTAAACAACTATTTACTTTGACATCGGCTGAGGCAAGAAAGAGTCCCCAACGGGGTACTTAGCTTTTTTAAAAGTCTTCGGTAGCTGAAATCTCTGGATCTGACCGACCGGCACTTGCGAACAGCTTCTGCTTCGGGCACCGCGCGGCAAGAAAGACTGAGGAAAATGGCGTCGGCTGATGCCTTTATACCCTAGGAGCTATGACGTCGGGTTAAGTGCGACATCAGCCGAGGCCAGACCCAGACTTTGGAATCTGGCCGACCGAAGGGCTGCCTGAGGCAGGACAACCCATATGTTATGACTGCAGATGCATCCTTGAAGGACATCTTCAATCAATTGCAACACTGCTAGTCTTAAAAAAGGTTACAGGACAGTCAGAAATGGGACAAAAGTTGTTGCTTCTAGGACAACAATCCCCAAGCCAAAAATCACCAACTTAATATCCAAAAGGAACTGTCACTCAAACCGGATTCATTTTATGGCTTTGTTAGAAAAGATCTCAAGTTCTGGTAGACAACGAACTTCAAGGACTTCAAAGCCTTTAAGTTCAGCAAAGGAAGCAGCTGAAAAAATACACAGGATGGTGGTGGGTACATTAAATCTGGACTACAGCACAGCTGAAGTGCTGAAACACAGGATAATGACAGACTCCTAGGATAACAAATATCTTACTTCTAACTAATGAGAGTTCAAGGGATTTAGATCCAGGATCCGATAACGTGTACGTTAAATTCAGGTATCTGAAAAAACACAGTACAGTTGTATAAATTTACAACAAATGTTTGAATGATCACTGCTGCAGAAGCCCACGCTACACAGGTTGCTTCCTGTACAGGATACAACAGCCAGCCAACTTCCAAAGCTTGCAGGGCACCTTCCAAACAAGACATTAGTCATCTCAGACAGAGTTAAATTAGGTTTGATAAGCAAGCCTTTCAGTGCTTTCATGCCAAAAAGAGGAAGGCTAAAACAGACAAAAATGTGAGGAATACGAGATTTCACACCATGACATAAAAGCATACAAAAATATTAGAGAAGCAGGAACTGGCTACCACAACGGTGATCAAACATCTACAGTTATGTTAAATTTACTTGCACAACTGATTATGCTCTTCATAAGGATCACTGCTGCGGCAGCCCAAGCTATATGGGTAGATTACCATAGCTTAAATGCACTGGGAGGTGGAAGGATGACTGGCCAGGCTGTAATGGAGAATGATCATAGCAAAGCCAGTTTTAAACCTGGAAAAGGAGTCTAGTTTATAGTCCATTGTAAAACTGTGCACAGGAGACCAAGCTGCTGCTTCTAAAATACTTCTAGCATCGAACCCTTTGCAAAAATCCATACATGAACCAAGCCCTTGTGGAATGGGACCAAAGCCTGCTTGGAAGAAGAGCAACTATTTGAGAAAACCATGTGGAAACAATCAGCTTTAACAATGGATGCCCTTGTAAAAGTGTAACAGTTTATGTCCTTACATTAACTGCTACAGTATTCTTAATAAGGGGGCTCCCTACCACGGAAGCCCGATGTCCGACCAGTCTTCAAAAGACTTCTGAATTTAAAAGGTATGCCAAACGTCACCATATACTTCCTGCATAACCCAAAGCATAAAGGTGATGCTCTGGCTTGGCAAAAATGGACCTTTTTTTGCAACTGGTCCGAATGCATTTTACACTGGTCTGTTTACCTGCATCGGTTTTCTGCCAGTTGAAAGCATTTTTGTTCTCCAGTGACTTCCTACGCCTTAACTGTTTTGGCAAGAGAAGTGTCCTGTTGCGGATTTTTTTTTTTTTTTTTTTTGTTCCTTGATGTTAATGTTATCAAGGAAGGGTCAAGGCCAGTGTGGGAGAACGATTTCCCATAGAGACCACCACGATGTGTCTTTTGCGCTTGGGTGCTTCTCATGACCATACGCCTTGTTCCATTTGTCAGACATTTGTTCCAAAAACCCTTTGCAGTAGATTTCCTTCACTTTCCTTGTATCTTAAGAACCAGCATCTTTCCCTAAAGATACTATGGAAGGAATCTCCCACCCAGAGGGTCAACTGTTACGAAGACTATAGTGAAAAAGGTATGAATGGAATCGCTCATTGTCCAGCCACTGCCAAGTGTTCCTCCCAAGGTCAGTAGGAACCTGAAGGCTCTCCCAGCTGTGCTGTCAGATTTCTCTGCCACAACGATATTGGAGGCCAGTGAGGATCTGGTTGGCTGCACATCTAAAGAGGCTTAGCAGGTGTCCACCTCAGATGATCAGAGGGAACCATGTTTGTTTTCCTGAGGGGCTGAGTTCTTTAATTTTTATTTGGGGAAGAAGTTCCTGCTACATTCAGACTGCCATCCTGGATCTGAGCTTTCTCAGGACATTCCCTTAAAAAACAAATGAAACAGGTTTCTTCTGCTTCTACAGATCCAAAGTGAGTGGTGGGCTCTTACTCGGTGGTTATTTTCTGCCTTAATGTCCTTAAAGCCTCGTCAATGTTTCCGATCCTGCTCCTCCTTGGTCCTCTACTCCTCTTAAAAGGCCTAGAGACCAGGATTCTGAGGACAAGTCGGTTTTTGCTGACCAATTCCTAACTTATTCTACTTAAATTCCTTCTCCTTTGGACTATGGGTCAGAGGAAGAGGAGGAATCTATTACTCCTGATGTTCCTTTGGAGGAAGTTTCCTTTTGGGACACGCTCCAGGATGATGGATTTTTCAGGTGGTATTGTATTCAGGTCTCAGATATCCATAGAGCTACTATGAGTTGTTGCAGTTGAACTCTCCTAAACCTGCAGCTATTCCTCCTCTAGTGGCTGCTTTACTGGACGGTTTTCTCCAATGCCTGTCAGGCACCCGATTCTCTACCCCCCCTGCTCCCAAGAAGCCTGAGGTTTTATAGGGTTCCTAAGGACCATTCATTTTTAGATAAATTTCCTGCTGCTGACCCCTGAGTAGTGTCTGTAACCTCTGATGAGCAGTATCAGTTGCTTCCTTTGCCCAAGTTACTGCCTTCCGACAAGAAAAGAACTATGGACAGACTGGGCAAAAAGGTTTGCACTTCTGCTACCCTAGCTTTTAGGGCCATTAATCACAGCCATATGTCTAGGTATGTGTTGGCTCTCTCAGGCCTGTCAACTTACTTCTGATTTTCCAGACTCCGGGTAAACTTATGTTCTTTCCTTGCTAAGGACTTCCTCTCAAGTCATTTGTCTTTCCATTAAATAAAGTTACAATGCAGTGGATGACTTCTAGGGCTGCTGTTTTTGGTTCAGTTATGAGGAAGTATTCTTGGCTTAGGCTTCAACCTCTACCTGATGATACTAAAGCTAAGTTGATGGATGCTCCTCTGGATTCTAAAAACTTTTGTTTGGTGAAGCTGCTGCTGGGTCAAGTCCCTTCAGGATAAGGGTAAGGCCTTACCAGAGCTTACACACGTTTGCTTCTCCTGTGCCTCAATTTCATAGAAACTACACCACTAAGCCTACCTTTTTTCGCAGGCAATCACCATCCTCTTCTACTAAAAGTTACGTACGGGGAAAACTGACTCCTTTGGCTACAGCTACTCAAGCCTTCCTTTCTGGATGAACCAGTTGCTGTGAGACTATCTGTCCCTTCCTAAACATTCTTCTCTGCCTCTCTTGCCTGGTTGGCTTCAGAACACTCAGGCTTCTTGGGTTCTGTCCATCTGTCATGATTAATTCATAGTGTGGAAACCCAGTCTTTATGGGCATTCCTTAGCCTCCTTGGGAGCATCTTCCTTTTTAACCAATGGTTCTTAAAGATCTCTTGCCTCAGGGTAACATTCAAGAGATGCCTCTGTCCCAAAGGGGGAAAGGTTCTACTCCCGACGGTTTCTAATGCCCACTTGGGAAACTTCTAGACCTATCTCATCTAAACTCTTCTAAAGGTACCTTCCTTTTGAATGCTGCCCCCTCAAGATTCTGTTTCCTCTCTTGCTCCCTCAACCCTGTATGGTACCTCTGGACCTCAAGGATGCTCATCTCCATATGCCAGCCCATCCTCTCCAGTAAGTTTCTCTGCCTCCTCCTGGCATTTTCAGTTATCTGCTTAGCCCTTTGACTTTTCTACTGCCCCAAGCATGTTCTCCAAATGCCTTCCCTCCTGTGATTTTCTTGCAGACATCAAGGGATCCAAATATTTCTTTACTTGGATGACCTGTTCATTCAGGCATTCCCTCCAAAGACCCTTTTGCAGAATCTTCATTCTGCTGTATCCTTTCTTCAGAGCATGGGGTCACTATAAATTTCAAAGAGTCTTCTCAGACTCCTTTTCAGGATCGTGTTTTTCTGGGTTGCAGGATTTAGATGGTGCCAATACTTGCATCCCTGCCTCCTCCAAAGGCCTTAACTCTGACTTCTTTCATACACTTCTTCCTCTGGCTTCTATTACCACCAGGGAGTTTGAGAGTTCCAGGTTTCATGGCATCTACCATTCTGATGTTCCCGCTGGCCAAACTTCACATGAGAAAACTTCAGTGGTTTTTAAAGTTAGTGTGGCTGCAACATGCTCATCCTCTAGAATTCTTAGTTATTCTTCTTCCTTGCCTCTTGGATTCAGCAGTTGTCTGAATCCAGGGATCCCTTTTCATCCCCCTCTTCTCTCAGGAAGAGTTCACAGATGCCTCAGACATGGGATGGGGGGGTGACTTTTGGCTACCTACAGGTACAGGGAGTGTGGTTCATCTTGCCAGCAGGAGCAGCATATCAAAACTAATCACCATGGATAACCACACCCCCCTCACCCCCCCCCCCCCAAGAAAACCACTGTAAAAACTTCTCCAAAGCCAATTTTCGACTTCTAAAAACAGAGGTGGTTAACTTCACAACACCCATGCAAATGGAAAATAGGTGCATGACTGCTGAATCGTACACCAATGCACTATGAGCACATACACAAGTGCATGGAACTTACCAAACATACCAAAAAGAACAAAGACGCTCTCCTCCCAAAACAAAGCCAATCTGGTGGTCCCAAACCATAAACACTCTACAACAGAAGGAAAAAAACTGTTGCAGAAAAGGTTGAAGTCCCAAGACTTAACTCCCAAGACTTAACTCCCTTGTCGGCCTCAACAAAAAACTGAGATCCATCATCAAATCCTCTAAAGCTAGCTACAAAAAGTAATTTGCTGCAGATTCTAAAGACAACCGCAAGGCATTCTACAGTTATGTTAAGAATCTACATGGCAATACTCAGATCTGCTCTGAGTTACAGCGCAATGGCAATACATGTACAGAACCAACTGATATTGCCAACATACTGGCAGACAGGTTCAGTGAGAACATTACCCCCTTTCAAACCCTAAAGGACCTATCACAATACCTGAGGAATGCCAAGTTCCTAATATCATGGCTACATAGGTAAAAACCGCACTGTCCAAAGCCAAGAATACAGCTTCCATGGGACCTGACAATATCCCTGACTGTGTTCTACATGAACTACAAAATGAACTATAACCACACTTGTGTACCCTGTTCAATCACAACCTCATTTCAGGCTTTGTTCCTACCGAATGGTGCACTGCTACAGTCATCCCACTCCACAAAGGGTGAGTGGCTACAGACCCTGGGAACTACCATCCCATTAGCGTGACTAGTCCGATATGCTAGGCTATGGAGCATATCATCCTGGACTTTAAGGACATAGGGAATCTCCAAACTCTGGACCCCGCGCAGTTTGGGTTTGTGAAAGGTAGATCATGCCTGTTCAACCTGATAGACTTCAAGTCTATCACCAGAGCTGTGGATGAGGGCAAGGTAGTTCACATAGCCTACATAGATTTTGGCCAAGCCCTTCGACCCCATCCCTCACTCAGGAATCCTAGATTCTCTAAATTAGGCATAAACCACTAAGTCATAAGATGGGTTGCCAACTGGCTCACTGATAGAACTCACTGTCAAAGTAGGACTCCAAATCTGACTATCGACCAGTTACAAGTGGTGTCCCACAGGGATCAGTTCTAGATCCTCTCCTGTTTGGCATCTACTTCTCTGAAGTAAGCGCCAACACAAAGGGACTCTGGCTGGCCACGTTCGCATATGATGCAAACTGGGAGCAATTACTGATTCTCCAACTGATGGTTGACATTCTATTAAAAGGACTCACCGACACCAATGACTGGTGCCAGAACCACGGCCTTAAGCTCAATGCCAAAAAGTGCATAGTCATTCCCTTTGGGAAAAATTCGGTACCCGTGAACTACCTCATAGGTGGTAGTCCAGTAAACGCCAAAGATGTGAAAATAGACCTGGGGACACAGATTGACAGCAACCTCTCCTTTGATAACCACATTGCCACTGTAGTCAGAAAGTCCTGTGTGGCACATCTCGTTACAAAAGGTTTCTCATCCACGAAAAGGCCATAAATTCCTCTCTACTTGTCCCTCAGACCTATTATGCAATACAACGCCCCATTTGTATGTACCTCACTAGATACCTACAACCAGAAAAAAGTACAGTTTTGTACCCACCATAAATGTAGATGTCCGATAGACATGCAACTGCAGTCATAACATGTGGGTTGTCCTGCCTCAGGCAGCCCTCGGTCGGCCGGATTCCAAAGTCTGGGTCCGACGTCGGCTGATGTCGCATTTCTCTCCGTCAGAGCGGCTGGAGTACATAAGCATCAGCCGACGCCATTTTCTTCAGTGTTTCTTGCCCCAGATGCCAGGTGCCCTCCAAGGAAGGCTGTAATCAAATTGGAAGACAAAACAGGATTCCAAACAAATAAATGAGCAATAAAACAAATACACCATAACAGATATCCCCAGCTAAGAGTAACAGGGATAGGAGTAGACCCTAGGCATAGAGGGGTATGGAGGGAGGGAAAATCCGACTGCAGTTGCATGTCTATTGGACATCTACATTTATGGTAGGTACAAAACTGTACTATGTCCTTCAAGAATGCAACTGCAGTCATAACATGTGGGTAGAATACCATAGCTTAGCTGGGGGAGGAGGTATGCTCTAGGAAAGAGATGGTGTGGCAATCAAACCCTGCAGGACTGCCGAAGCAAAGCCTGCTCTGGATCTGGAATATAGAGGGAGATTGTAGTGTTTGGAGAATGTATGCACGGAGCTCCATGTAGCAGCTTCTAGAATGTCCTTGGTAGGTACCCCTCTTAAGAACGCTGTAGAGGTGGCTGTAGCTCTGGTGGAATGTGGTCTGACATTGGCTGGAACAGTCTTTCCATGAAAGGAATAACAGAATCTGATGCAATGTCCAATCCATTTAGAAATAATCTGTTTTGAAATTGCTTTTCCTTGGACTGCAGGGGCGTAAGCTACAAAAAGTTGTTCAGACTTCCTACTGGCCTTGGTTCTGTCCAGGTAGTATCGAAGTTGTCTGTGAATGTCCAAGGTATGCAAGTCTTTCCCCCTTATTCTCAGGATTGGGGAAGAAAGCAGGCAGATGAATGGCTTGATTTAAAGAAACCCTAGATACCACCTTTGGCATAAAAGTAGGGTTGGTCCTTAATGAAACCCTGTCTCTATGAAAAATAATAAAGGGTGGTATTGCCATTAGGGCCTGTAGCTCCGAAACCCTTCTTGCTGAGGTAATTGCCAACAGGAAAGCTGTCTTCCATGAGAGAAATTGCAAGTCAACTGAAGCTGCTGGCTCAAATGGAGGTAGAGTCAGTTTTTTAAGACAAAATTGAGGTCCCAGGCTGGCACTGGGGCCTTTCTTGGTGGCTTAATGTTCTTGATTCGCCTGAGGAATTGTCTTAGTAAGGGGTGAGAAAACAGGAGGATCAGTGTTGTATCTAGCTGAAATAGCAGATGCATGTATCTTTATGGAAGAATATGAGAGGCCGTTCTTTAACATATCTGCCAAATATTCCAAGATGAGTGGGATGTTCAACAATGATGCATCATGTCCCTTGCTGGTATTCCAATTGCTGAATCTTTTCCACTTTGCTAAGTAGACCTTTCTGGTGGATGGTCTTCGAGCCTCTGTTAGTATCCGCTGAACTTCCTTGGAGAGAGATCAGCTGAAGTTATTTATGGGATCTCCCAGGCTGTTAGCTGCAGTGTCTGAAGATCTGGATGCAGTGTTTCAAAATTGTGTTGAGTCAAAAGTAGAGGCCACTGGGGGAGGGCCCACCTCCTGGTGTGACATGCTCCGTAGTAGTGGGTACCAGTGTTGTCTTGGCCAATCCGGAGCTATTATGATTCCCTTGGGATTCTCTGCTTTGATCTTTAGTAATACTGAGGTCATCAGTGGCAGAGGTGGGAATGCATAGATTGCTAGGGAGTTCCAGTTGAATGAGAGGGCATCTATTTTCCAAGCTTTTGGATGGTATGTCCTTGTGCAAAATTTTGGTAGAAGATGGTTGAGGTGAGAGGCAAATAGGTCCACTTCTGGCTTGCCCCATGTCGAAGTGAGTTGTCTGAAGGCCTTCGGATGTAACCTCCACTCGTGTGGATCTGTGAAATTCCTGCTTAGGCTGTCCGCCAACACATTGTCTTTTCCTGCAACAAACTGGGATTGTAACTGGATGTTTAGGCTCAGTGATTTCTCCCAAAGCTGCATTGTCAGTCTGCAAAGGGGGTAAGAGTGGGTGCCCCCCCTGCTTGTTTATGTACCACATCACAGTGGTGTTGTCTATCCGTATCATTAAATGGCCTTGCTGGAGTTGGTGTTGAAAAGCCTTGATGGCATGCATGACTGCCAGCATTTCCTTTTGGTTTATATGCAGATGCGTTTCCTTTGGAGACCATTGTCCTTGTATACACCTGCCTTCCATGTGCGCCCCCCATCCAAGGTCTGAGGCGTCTGTAGTCATGGTCTGTGTTATCTGTGGTTTTTTGAATGACATACCTGTGTTTTCCTGGCTCACCGAGGCCCACCATAGGAATCCCTTTTGTAGGCATGAAATGAGTGGTATGATAGTCTCCAAGTTGTTGCTGTGTTGAGACCAAATGCTTTTTAGGTACCACTGAAGCTCTCTGTGTAGTTTTGCTAATGGAACCAGTAGAATGCAGGATGCCATGTAACCCAGGGCCTGTAGGAATCTCCTTGCAGTCATCTGGGTGAGTTTTGCTAAACCTTTGAAGTAATGAGTTAACTTCTCTTGCTTGTCTTCTGTCAGGTAAGCCATCCGAAAGGCTGTGTCTAGTTTGGCTCCTAAGAAGATTATTTGCTGGGATGGCTGCAGTCTTGATTTTTGGAAGTTGACTGTGTATCCCAGAGCTTGAAGTAATCGTATGACATAATCCAGGTTTTTTGTCAACATCAATTTGTCGTCCGCTTGTATGAGGCAGTCGTCCAGGTACGGGTAAATTTGTATACCCTGGAGCCTGCAATGAGCAATTCCTGAAGCCAGGCATTTTGTAAATACTCTGGGCGCAGTAGATAAGCCAAATGGCAATGCTGAGAATTGATAATGCTCTGGCCCTGCAAGAAATCTGAGGTATCTTCTGTAGCTGTGTCTGATAGGGACATGCAGGTATGCCTCCTTGAGGTCCAGAGTAATCAGCCACGACTCCATGCCCAGCATGGGAAGGAGTTGCTGTAGAGTCAGCATTTTGAACTTTGGTACTATGAGAAAGGTGTTTAATGCGGACAAGTCCAGTATTGGTCTCCATTGAGATTTTCTTGGAACAAGGAACAGTCTTGAGTAAAACCCCTGGTCTTGTTCTTGTTGTGGAACTCTTTCTATTGCTTTCATTCGAATCAGCAGAGTGATTTGCTTGATAGCCTCTGCCCTCTGATTTTGTGGTAGGTTTGGCATGCCTTGTTTTCTTGGTAAGGTATGAAAATGAAACCTGTACCCTCTGTCTATAATGTCCAAAATCCATTTGTCCTTTGTCAGTCTGTGCCAGTTTTCTGCAGAGATAATTTCCCGCCCAAGGGAGCTTCTAGTTGTTCCCTGGTAGGCGGTAGTAGAGGAAAGTCATTGAGTTTGTGGTTGTTGGGCAGGTGAAACCCCTGCGTCACTTCTTTGGTTTCCTGGCTGCCATTGTCGTCCCCTGTAAGGGCCTCTGTATTGGCCTCTTCCTCGGCCACGTCTGTTCTTACCCCTTTGAAACTTTTCTGGATTAGGAAAGGGCCAGTTTTTCAAAGGCCAATTCCTACTGAATCTGGGGGGTTGAACCTGGAGGAAATCTTTCACAGTCTGAACTGATTTTGCTTTTTCTTCGATGGTCTTTAACACATCCTTAGCATTTGCACCAAAAAGCTTGTTCTTTTCCAAAGGTGCATCCAGAAGTTTTGCTTTTACATGATCTGGTAGAGGTTGATCTTTTAACCAAGCATGTCTACGAATCACTGCCCCTGTCATAGCTGCCCTACATGAAGCTTCCAGTGCATCATATCCTCACTGCAGGAAGTGATTGCTTACTTGCTGAGTGTTATGTACAGCTTCCTGCAAAGTCTTCCTGTCTAAAGGATCAGGAGAAGCTAGTGTTTTTTGTAAATCTTCTAAGAGATAATCCTGATATTGTAACATATGAAGAAGGCAATTTAAAGCTCTCATAGATAAGGTAGTGGATGTGTAAACCTTTTTGCCCCATCTCTCTAATGACCTCGCTTCCCTGTTGGAGGGCAAAGGATTTTTTGAGGTGGTGGCTGAAACTCCTTTAGGCCCCTGCGAAATAGTTTCCAAATCAGCAGTATGGGCCCTGAATAAATGGGAATGAGTTTCTGGGACCCTCTAATACCTGTCTGGCTTGGCTGGAGCAGGAGGAAGAGAATCAGGGGTAGCACTAGAGTCAGAATACAAATCATCCAGAACATCAAGTACAGGAGGAATAGCCAAGGGCCTGTGCTGAGGCTTATTAAGGAAAGTCCTAAGGAGTTTCCTGGAATCAGAATATTCCTGACCTTGCCACTTGAAATGTTCCCTCATTTCGGTATCATAGAATACAGGAGCTGACCGACCAGCACTTGCGAACTGCTTCTGCTTCGGGCACCGCGCGGCAAGAAAGACTGAAGTAAATGGCGTCTGCTGATGCTTATGTACTCCAGCCGCTCTGACGTCGGAGAGAAATGCGACAGCCGACGTCGGACCCAGACTTTGGAATCCGGCCGACCGAGGGCTGCCTGAGGCAGGACAACCCACATGTTATGACTGCAGTTGCATTCTTGAAGGACATCTGCAGAGGCCAATTTGGAGCCAGCAAGATTATCATCTTGGGCTTGTCCTGTTTTATCTTCAATAAAACCTGTGGAAGAAGAGGAAGAGGCGGAAAGGCATATCCCGAGAGGTTCCAACTGAATGACAGGGCGTCCACTTTCCAAGCCTCTCTGTGGAAAGTCCTGGTGCAAAAAGTCTGTAGTTGATGATTGAGATGGGATGCAAAGAGGTCTATGTGAGGACATCCCCAGACTGCTGTTATCCTGAATATTTTGGTGTCCAACATCCACTCGTGTGGATCTGAAAGATTTCTGCTCAGACTGTCTGCCAGGAAGTTTTGTTTTCCTGGTAGAAACTGAACTTGAAGATCCAGATTGCAAGCTAGAGCTGTGTTCCAAAGATCCATGGCTAGTCTGCAAATGGGGTAGGAATGAGATCCCCTTGCTTATGTACCACATAACTGTGGTGTTGTCTGTCCGTATTAACAGTTGTCCTGGTTGTAAGATTCCTGAAGGACAATAGAGCTTGGCTAACATTTCCTTTAAATTGATATGCAGGTGCTTCTGATCCTTTGTCCAAAGGCCCTGCAAACAATTGCCCTGAAAATGGGCTCCCCAAGCAAAATCCGAGGCGTCCGTGGTTAGAATCTGAGAGACAGGAGGCAGACGGAAGGGCTTCCCTTTTAGAGCACATGCCCTGGACCACTAAAGAAATTCCTTTTGAAGGCAGGGAAGGACAGAGATCAGTATGTCTAAACTGTGGCAATGCTGAGACCATACACTTTTTAGGTACCACTGTATTTTCCTCATGTGTAGTCTTGCATATGGTACGAGAAGGATGCAGGAGGCCATGTAACCCAAAGCCTGCAGGAATTTCCTTGCAGATAGACGAGTTAAAGTTGTCGAGGTTTTGAAAGTTGAAGCCAGCTGTAACTTTTTTGGATGTCAGAAATGCCATCTGGGTTGTGGTGTTTAGAAGTGCACCCAGAAAAGTTATCTGTTGTGATAGTGTCAAATTTGACTTTATGTTTACAGAGAATCCCAGGAACTTGAGGAGGTTCTGTACAAATTCTAGATGCTGGAGTAAGACATCCTTGTTGTCTGCCTGAATTAGACAATCGTCCAGATAAGGGTAAGTTTGAATTCCCTTGAGTCTGCAGTAAGCTACTACTGGAGCCAGGCATTTGGTGAAGACCCTGGGCGCAGTAGATAATCCAAAGGGCAGCGCAGAGAATTGAAAGTGCCTCGATCCGGCTTTGAACCTGAGGTATTTTCTGCGATCCTGCCTGATGGGAATGTGTAAATATGCCTCCTTTAAATCCAAAGTTACCATCCATGCATTGTTGGAAAGCACTGGAAGTAGCTGCTGTAGAGTAAGCATCTTGAATTTTGGAATTTCTAGAAAGGTGTTCAAGACAGACAGATCCAGAATGGGTCTCCATGAGTTTTGCTTCCGTGGGACTAGAAAGAGCCTTGAATAAAAACCTTTTCCCCATCTCTGAAAGAGGAACCAGTTCTATGGCATTCATAGCCAAAAGAGCTTCCACCTGGTTTAAGGCCTCCGTCCATTGATGCCTTGGAAGGTCTGGCCAAAAAAAGAGTTTTCCTCAGAGAGGGGCTTCCAGGCAAGAAGTTCCTGTAGCCCAGAGGGAGTCATTGAGTTTGTTTTCTTTGCGATTGTGACCTGTCCTCTTCTCCCCTAGGAGTGGAAGCAGTCACTGTCTTGGTCTATAAGCAGCTTCTGTTTGAGGCCTCCCTCTGGAACGTCTATATCTACCCCTCTGAGGCCTGTCTGAAGAGGGAAAGGACCAATTTTTAGAAGGCCAATTCCTGCTAAATCTAGGAGGCTGTACTTGTAAGAAATCTTTTAACTGTTTGCATAGATTTCGCCTTATCCTCCATCTTTTTAATCACCTCTTCAGCTTTTGAGCCAAACAAAACATGCTGACCAGGAGCATCCAATAATTTAGCCTTTACTTGTTCAGGTAAATTTTGTTCCTTTAGCCATGCATGCCTCCTAATGACTGTGCCAGAGGCCGCAGCCCTACAAGAAGCCTCCAAGGCATCAAATCCACAGTGTAAACCATGCTTCCCAACCTGCTCAGTGGCATGCAATAAATCATGTAATTCCTTATCCTCTGCACAGGCAGAAATGGAAGTAAGCTTTTGTTTTAAGACAGACAATAGAAATTGCTGGACAGCCGACGCCGGACCCAGACTTTGGGATTCTGGCCGACCGAGGGCTGCCTGCCGGCAGGGGAGAACCCTACAGTCATGACTGCAACAGTGAAACACGATGAACATCCTCATTACCACAAACAGAACATGTCGGAGGGACAGGTTCCTAACCCAGAGACTTCCCATACTCCGGAACAAACTTCCAATTCACGTCAACCAAGAACTTCAATGGCACTCTAAGAGAAATCTTGACGAGTGGATGGGCAATAGAAGTTCACCCCAGGGATTACTTCAGTAGCCTTGATTGACAGGGGCACCGAGAACCAACTCTGGGCGGCATGATGCCAGGGAATCTCCTTGGGCTAGGCTTACATAGGCTCCAGGGCTGTTATCCTAGTACACACCTATGAACCTATAAGATGAGAGCTCTTCAGACCAGTCTCTTTCTCCAGGGCATCTCAAAGTATTAACAGGAAATACCACAGTGATGTGGTACATAAACAACCATGGAGGAACGAGATCTTTTCTCTACCATTTGGCACTTTTGGTATGGGATCTTGCTGTCACGTGTCAAGTTACTCTTCAGGCAGTTTATATCCCTCACCAAAGTACAGTTGTGTACACTTACCATAAAATGTAGATGTTAGAGTGTATTCACTGCTGCAGTCATCTCATTTGAGTTACCTGTTTGCAGGTAACCCTCAGTCAGCCTGATTAACAAAGTCTTGGGTCCTGCGTCGGTTGCAGTCTCATCTTCCATGACGTCAGGTAGTCAGAGGTATAAAGCATGCAGCAGATGCCATTACATCAGTTTTTCTTGCCCCAGATGTCAAGTACCCCCATAATGGGAAGCAATTATATACAAGGTTACACCTCCAACAAAAAAGCAAATACACCAAAAAGCTTTAAGCACAGTAAACAAGAATACAGGTATAGTCAATAGAAGTCGGGGGCTGGAGGGTAACCAGGACTGCAACAGTGAATACACTCTAACATCTACATTTATGGCATGTGTACACAACTGTACTATGTTCTTAGTGTTTCATTGTTGGTCATCACATTTGGGTAGATTCCCAAAGCTAAGCATGGCAGGAGGAAATTAAATAGCATTTGGACCAGCTAAAAGGCCCTGTAAGACTGCAGTGGCAAAGTCAGCTCTGGATTTAGAAAAAAATTGGCAAGTGGTAATGTTTGGTGAAGGTATGTACAGAACTCCAGGTAGCATCTTCTAGGATGTTCCCGGTAGAGACACCTCTGAGAAAGGCTGTAGAGACAGACGCAGCCCTGGTTGAATGTGGTCTTATCACCTGTGGGGTAGGTTTTCCGTGGTGCTTACAGCAGAAATGAATGCAAAGGATTATCCACTTAGAAATGGTTTGCTTTGAAATGGCCTTCCCCTCTGCCCCTGCAGCAAACGCCACCAGCAGCTGTTCAGATTTCCTGAGAGACATAGTTCTGTCCAGGTAAAATCTAAGTTGTCTGTGCACATCCAAGGAGTGCAGTATTCATTCCCCTTTGTTCAGTGGATTAGAAAAGGCTGGCAAATGAATGGACTGATTAAGAGCCACACTGGATACCACCTTGGGCATAAATGAGGGATTGGTCCTGAGGGACACTGTCCACATGAAAGATCATCAGCTCTACTGCCATGAGGGCCTATAATTCAGACACCCTTCTTGCTGAAGTGATGGCTAGAAGGAAGGCTGTTTTCCAAGAAAGGAATTTCAACTCTGCATTTGCAGCTGGCTCAAAGGGAGGAAGAGTGAGCTTTTCCAATACAAAGTTAAGATCCCAGACTGGAGTAGGGGCTCGCCTGGGTGGTCTTAAGTTTTTAGCCTCTCTGAGGAATTGCTTCAAGCAGTGGATGAGAAAAGAGGGGAAATTCTGTGTTGTAATGTACCGAAATGGCTGAGGCATGAATTCTGATGGAAAAAAGGAAATGCCCTTTTAAAGCATCTCAGTTAAGTATTAAAGAACATTGGGTAAATTGGGTACTGCAGTGCCCATCCCCCGAGTTTGGCTCCAAGAACAGAATCTTTGCCATTTTTTCAGCATAGGATTTTCTAGTACTAGGCCTCCTTGCCTCCAAAATGACATCCATCACTTACTTAGAGGGATGGCAACAGAGAGGTCAGGTAATTAGCCGGGCTGCAAGGTTCAGGGTTTGAAGCTGTGGGTGCAGAATCTGGCCCTCCCCTATTTGTCAACATGTTGAATATCTTTGGTTCCAGTCTCCAGTAGTGTGGGTCCAAGAGATTTCTGCTTAGGTCATCTGCCAGTGTATTTAGCTTTCCTGGCAGGAAATGAGCCAGTAGGTGCACTTGGTAGCTCAAAACTGTTCCACAGAGCCATGGCTAGTCTGCAGAAAGGGTATGAGTGGGTTCCCCCCTGCTTGTTTATGTACCATATAACAGTGGTGTCAGTCTTAATTGTCCTAGAAGAATGTGGCCCTTGAAGGCTGTCAGAGCATTCTGTACAGCTAACATTTCTTTTTGATTGATATGCTAGTGCATTTGACTTGGGTTCCATTTGCCTGAATGCACTGCCCTGCCAAGTGAGCCCCCCATGCATAGTCTGATGCATCTGCTAGGGTTTGGCCAGCAAGGGGTAGAGTGAATGGCAGTCCCTTGTTTTGGTGGCAGGCCTCGGCCCACCAAAGGAACTATCTTTAGACATGGTATGATAAGAATCACTGATTCTAGATCCTGTGTGCGGACACCATAGGCTTTTTAGATACCATTGTAGTTTCCTCATACGCAGTCTTGCATATGGAGTTAGTAGAATGCAAGAGAACATGAACCCCAGTGCTTGCAGTATTTTCCTTGCAGATAGCTGGGTATTTGTGGCCAGTAGATTGAAGTAGGCTGTCAAATGAACTTGTTTCTCTGGCATGAGGCAGACCATCTGGGAAGTTGTATTCAAGCTTGCTCCCAGGAATGCAATTTATTGGCAGCGTACAAGACTTGAATTCTTTTTGTTTATGTTGTACCCCAGAGAAATTAGCAATTTCTTTACAAATGCCAGATTTAATAGTATGTCCTGGCTTTCTGCCTGAATTAGACAATCGTCTAGGTATGCGTATATTTGAATATTTCTTTACCTGCAAAATTTGCCTGGGTGCAGTAGATATGCCAAAGGGTAGTGCAGAGAACTGATCGTGTATGTAGCCTGCTCTGAAGTATAGGTATCTTCTGCAAGATTCCCTTATCGGGATGTGCAGGTAGGCTTCCTTTAAATCCAGTGTTGCCAACCAGGCATTTTTGCCTAGCATGAGAAGCAGCTGAAGAAGAGTTAGCATCTTGAATTTTGGGATTACCAAAAATGTATTTAGGATGGTTAAAAAGAGAGAACCTACTTTTGAGCCTCCGCCCACTGATTTGGGGGTAGTTGGGGTTAGTAAGAAGTGGAATCTGTATCCTTGGAAAACTATATTTAGAACCCATTTGCCCTGGGTAACGAGTTCCCAGTGTTTTGCATGTAGGGCAACCTTTCCCCTAAAGGATTAGTCAGTTGAGCAGGGTTTGGACGGTTTAAAGTCATTAAGACAGTTTACCATGGGGGGGGGTCTTACTACTCCCTGCTTTGGAAGTGGGAGCCCCCCACTGCTTAGTCCTGTGAGCACCCTGGGACTGAAGCCTGGGTGTTCTGCTGGTTCTGGGTGTGGACTGAAGGTCTGGAAGAGGCAGGAAAAAACAATTTGAGGGCCAATGCCTACTAAATCTGGGAGGCTGTACTTGCAAAGAATTTAACAATTTGCATAGGTTTAGCTTTTTCCTCCATCTTTTTAAGTACTACTTCTGCTTTGTTGCCAAACAGGCGGTCATGGTTTAAGGGAGCATCCAGAAATTTAGCTTCAACATGATCTGGCAAAGACTGCTCCTTAAGCCAATCATGCCTTCTAAGTACAGACCCAGTGACAGCAGCCCTGCAAGATGCCTCTAATGAATCAAAACCACATTGCAAAGTATGTTTTCCCACTTGTTCAGCAGAATGCATTAGATCCTGTAATTCTTTATTTTCAGCACAGTCAGGAATCATCATTTTCTGTTTAAGCAATCCAATAATACGCTGATACTTCAACATATGAAACTGGCAGTTTAAGGCCCTAATGGCCAACGTTGCAGAAGTGTATACCTTCTTACCCCATCTGTCCAGCACCCTGGAATCTCTATCAGACGAGGTAGGATTTTTGGCAATAGTGGCCTTAATGCCCTTGGGTCCCTGTGAAATGGTCTCAGGATCCGCAGTAGGATTTTTAGAGAGGAACTTGAGTCAGGTACACTAATACCCATCAGGTTTTCTGGGAGCAGGAGGTAAAGTGTCAGGGGCCAGGCTAGATACAGACAAGGCATCCTCTACAATGTCCAGTACAGGAGGGATAGCTAAAGGCCTGTGTTGAGGCAGGAGTAAGAATTCCCCAAGCCTCTTTTCGGAGTCAGAGAAATCCTGGCTTTCTCACCGGAAATGCTCCCCAAGAGTATGCAAGGTTTCACCGAAAGAGAAATTCTCTGGAGGGGAAGCAGAGGGAATGCAGTCCTCTGCATCAGAATCCTCATAGGTAGATAAGGGCAAATCCTTGTCATCAGAAAAACAAATTTCAGAATCCTGATCAGAAGAATCAGGAGGGAGAAGGGGTGGCTTCCCGATTACAGTAATAAGGTCTTCAGCCACTCTTTTTTAGGCATAGGGGCCTGACCATGCAGTCTGGGCATCTTTTCTGGGCATGGATTGAGTTTTAGACCTTTAAGAAGATGGCATCGGTTTAATATGCAAGTCAGTAAAGCCTGAATACACCCTAAAAAGCTGGTGCCTGCACAGTGGCTCTGGACCCATCCAAGGTAGACACATCCGCAGGCTCCACAGTTGAAGCATCTTGCGGCATACCGGACTCCGAATGGGTCTCAGTAGAGGCCTGCGAATCTGAAGTAGTGGTTATCAGGGGCTGCGAAAGTGCCTCACTGAGTACCGGTGAACTGGCGACTAGCTTAGGAGAAGCATCGTCGGCAACTTTGGACCTATGTGGTCCGTCTATCTTTGGATTTTTTCAGAATGTCGGTAGTCGGGTGGCTTACCAAAGCCATTTATGGATAATTGAACCAAGTACCAAAATATTTAGATGCGAAAATGAACAGAAATAGTACGAGGTTTGAATAAGGCAAAAAAACAGGCAAGCGAAGTACATTGTGGTCTGGGCCTAGGCAAGGAATGCAGTATGATTGAAAATCTTTGAGGTATTTGCTTTCCACAAGAAATACAATTGTTAACTTTTACTGACATCGGTTTAGAGCAAGAAAAAGGTTCCACAATGAGGTACTTAGCTTAGTTGAATACTTCGGATCTGAAACTCGAAAAAAAAATTTCAGGAGTCGGCCAACCAGTACTTGCAAACTGCTTCTGCTTCGGGCACCGCACAGCAAGAAAGACTGATGTAATGGTGTCAGCTGCAAGCTTTATACCCCTGACTACCTAACGTCATGGAAGATGAGAAAGCAACCGATGCAGAACCCAAGACTTTGATAATCAGGCCGCCTGAGGGCTACCTGCAAGCAGATAACCCAAATGTGATGACTACAACAGTGAAACAGGATCATCATTGTAGGAGACACTAAGCAGGTCCTTAACTCAGTCCCACAAATGGATGTTTCCACAGGGATTTGTTTCTGGACATTATATACCAGTGGGGTACTCCCAGTGGATATGTTTGCCTACCCTCTGAAAAGACATCTTCCTCTTTTGTGCTAGAGTCCCAGGTCCTTTGGTATGGAAGGTGGATGCCCTCTCCTTCTCTTGGAAGGGGATGTTTCTTTATGTACTCCCTTCCTCTACCTCTCATTCCAAAAGTCCTGTTCAAAATTTAACAGGATGCTACCAAAATATTGTTGGTGAATCTCTTTTGGTCAAAATAGCAATGGTTCCCTTTTCTTTTGCTCTAGCCTGCAGCAACTACCACAAGTTACCTCAGAGGGTAGATCTAATCACAAGAGACAAGGGACTCATCCATCCGCACCAGTCCATGCTTCAACCGACATTGTGGATGATAGTATTTTGATTCCTCAGACACGTTCTTCCTGAGGACATGCTGCAAACCCTACAGGAAGCCAGGAAATATATGTCTAGGAAATCCTACTTATCAAAATGGAATTGGTGGGGGGGGGGGGGGGGAGTGGTGTCTCTCTCGTAAGCTGGACCCACTTACTGTGGATGCTCCTTTGGTTCTCTTATTGGTGAGCTGTTAAATGTTGGTTTGGCCTATTCTATTAACATCCTATCTCCTAGCTCTGTGTGTCCACCCTTTTCTCCGCCTTTTGCAGCTAGATTTGAGGAGAAATTCTTAAAGGCGTCCTTATCAGACCTCCCAGAAAAATGTTCCTCCTTCCTTCAATGTTAATTTTGTTTTGGAGAAGAAAATTCAAGCTCCTTTTGGGACTGCTGCTTCAGTTTCCTTGTAACATTGCTCATGAAAGACTGTCCATTTGTTAGTGCTTACTTCTGCCAGACTGTCAGAGTTGCAGGCTCTTATGGCTTTGTCCTCTTTTTTGATTTTTCATGAGGACAGTGTAACCTTGTGCACTAACCTTTTATGCCAAAAGTTGTTAATGAGCCCTCACTTAGTCTACTAATCTCCCTGCTTTTTCCCCTCTGCAGAAAAGAGGGAGGGTGTTGCATACTTCAGACATGCACAGGCAACTTAGAATTTATTTGGATGTGACCAAGACTATCTGTTATTTTTTTCATCCTACATCTCTGCGGATTCCTTTAACCAAGAAAACTTTCTTGAATTACTCAGGCTATTTCCTTTTGTTACACTTTTCATGGCAACAGCCACCATTTTTCAATTAGGGCTCATTCTACTACAGTTGTGGCTTCTTCTGTTGCTTTTTTCAAAGGCTTGGATATTAATTCTATTCTTGAAACACCTACCTGGACTTCTTGTGCATACCTTTCCAAGCATTACAAGCTGGATGGTATCTACACAGCTAGGGCTGGTTTTGCTAGTTCACTTCATGTTTTTAGGGGACTTATGCCCTGTTCTCTTCTTGAATTTTGGCACTCTTCCATCTCAAGAATACTGCAGCAACAAATGTAAGGACATAGTACAGTTGTGTAAAATATTACCATAACTGTAGATGTCTGCCTTCACTGTTTCAGTATTCACTCCCTCCTACCATCTACCCCTAGTTCTTTAACTTCCTGGATGTACATGCTGCCCTTGTGAGTTCCATGAAATGATTCCTCCTGGGGCAATCAGTTATGTTTTTGGCAAGCCTGAACATTACCTTTATGCCCTACATTATGCAGGGGGCATTTGGTGATGTTCAGCATACCTTTTCAATTCAGAAGTCTTTGGAAGACAAACGTCGGGCTTCCACTGCAGGGAATCCCATTATCAAGAATACTGCAGCAGTGAAGGCAAGGATATCTACTGTTATGGTAAGACTTTACACAACTGCACTATTAGCTTTCCTGAAGTCTAGAAGAATTTTGCCTAGGTAGTAGCCGAGCTGCCTATAGTCATCCAGGGTGCGAATAATCCTCTCCTTTAATCTTCATTTCAGGGCGAAAGGCAGGGAGACAATGGTCTACCTTGAAGTAACCTCCAAAAGAACACTGTAGGCATAGAGGATCAACAGTACTTAAAGTACTTAAAGAAACTGCGTTCTGAAAAATGACGTATGGCTGACTCAGTATAAGCACTTGCAACTCTCCCCTAGCAGATGTCAGAGCAACACTACTAAGCAAAAAGTACAGTTTTGTACCTACCATAAATGTAGATGTTCGAGTGCTCATACAGCTGCAGTCATAACAGATGGGTTTTCCTGCCATCAGGCAGGTCCTCGGTCGGCCGAATTTCAAAGTCTAGGTCTGGCGTCGGTTGTTGTCGCTTCCTCCCTGACGTCAGTGCGGCAGGGGTATAAAAGAACCAGCAGACGCCATTTTCTTCAGTTTTTCTTGCCCCAGATGTCAGGTGCCCCCAGAAAATAGGCAATACATAGATTTATGTAATAATGCAATGGATTACAATCAAAAAACAGTAGTTGCAAGCAAATACACCATAAATGAATACCTCAATCAGGTTGTATGAAGTGGTGTTAACCACTAGGCCTGTCCCAAGAGGGAAACCTGGACTGCAGCTGTATGAGCACTCAAACATCTACATTTATGGTAGGTACAAAACTGTGCTATGTTCATCGTGCATATAGCTTCAGTCATAACAGATGGGTTGAATCCCAAAGCTAAAAAAGGGGTGGTAGGCACTAGGTGGAACTAGGAGGAGCCAGGATACCCTGCAAGACTGCAGTGGCAAAGCCTGCTCTAGATTTGGAGTATAGTGGAAGGTGATAGTGCTTGGAAAAGGTATGCACAGAACTCCAAGTGGCTGCTTCCAAAATATCTTTGGTAGGAACCCCCTGAGGAAAGCTGTGGAGGTAGCCGTGGCCCTTGTGGAGTGAGATCAGATGCCTGTTGGCACAGTTTTACCATGAAAAGAGTAACAAAAGCGTATGCAGTGGGCTATCCACTTTGAGATTGTGTGTTTGGAAATTGGCTTCCCTTGAGCTCCTGTAGCATAGGACACAGAGTTGCTCTGATTTTCTGAAAGGCTTTGGTTCTGTCCAAATAGTAATGCAGCAGTCTGTGGATGTCCAAGAAATGTAGTAGTCTTTCTCCTTTGTTTTGAGGATTAGGGTAAAAGGTAGGTAAGTGGATAGCCTGAATCAAAGCTACCCTGGATACTACCTTTGGCATAAAGGACGGATTGGTTCGTAAGGAAACTCTGTCCTGATGGAAAATGATGAAAGGCTGCACAGCCATGAGTGCTTGTAGTTCCGATACCCTGCGAGCAGAGGTGATTACCAGAAGGAAGGCAGTTTTCCAGGACAAATATTGCAGTTCTGTTGAGGCAGCTGGCTCAAAAGGAGGCAAGGTCAGTTTTTCTAGAAAAAAATTGAGGTCCCAAGCAGGTACTGGTTGTTTCCTTGGGGGTTTTATATTCTTAGCCCCTCTAAGGAACTGTCTTAAGAGGGGGTGAGAATAAAGGAGGATTTGTGTTGTATTCTGCAGAAATGGCTGAGGCATGGATTTTGATGGAGGAGAATGAAAGTCCACTCTTTAGCATCCCAGCTAGATACTGTAATATGAGGTAAATTCAGCATTCCAGGATTCTGGCCCTTTTTCTCATTCCAGATACAAAACCGTTTCCATTTTGCTGAGTAAACTTTTCTAGTAGAAGGCCTTCTGGCCTCCAAAATGACATCCTGCACCTCCTTGGAGAGAAGGCTTAGAAATGGGAGGTTGAGTCCCAGCCTGGGAGGGAGTAGAAGCAAGGGCATGAGGAAGGACAGGAGGCCACAGCAACCGTTGTGACCGAAGCAGTAAGAGTCAGCTGCCTCTGAAGTGGGTAGAAGGCCTATCAGGGCCAACGTAGCCAATCTTTAATAGCGTACGGGTTAAAAACTCATGCAAATGGCAGTCTGTATTCAAATGTGCTACACCCAAGCCATAACGCAGTGTGTGTGGCCATCGGCAGGTGACAATTCATGGCCACACTCAGTGCACCTCTTAAATACTGGCTTGGATTCAGCCATGTCTCTACAGGATAAACACAGAGAAGGAAAAAATGGGAAGAAAAGCCATTTCTAGCTCAGACCCACTTACCACAAACTCAAGGCAAATGGAACACTGTGGGGGGGGGGGGGTAACACTAACTAGCTAACACTGAAAACTACTAAAAGACAGCTGAAAAGGCCCTAAACACGACACACCAGCAAGGGGAGCAGGAGAGGGAAGCTACACTAACTACACTCAAGAATTATGAAAAAATTGCTTACTTTACCAAAAAACCCAACACTAACTCAGAGCTCCGAATTCCAAAGTCTAGGTCCGGCGTCGGTTGTCGTCGCTTCCTCCCTGACGTCAGTGCGGCATGGGTATAAAAGAGGCAGCCAATGCCATTTTCTTCAGTTTCTTGCCCCAGATGTCAGGGGCCCCCAGAAGGAAGGCAAACTATGTTATGCAAAAGTGCAATGTTGATGAATCTAAAACAGTAGTTGCAAGCAAATTCACCATAAAAGAATAACCCAAAAGGTTATATGAAAAGGGTCTGTCATAAGGCCTGTCCTAAGAGGGGTTGGAGGGAGGGAAACCTTGACTGCAGCTGTATGAGCACTCAAACATCTACATTTATGGTAGGTACAAAACTGTACTATGTTCATCGTGCATACAGCTGCAGTCATAACAGATGGGTAGAATCCCAAAGCTAAGTCAGGGTGGTAGGCACTAAGTGGAACTAGGAGGGGCTAGGATGCCCTGCAGGACTGCTGTGGCAAAGCCCGCTCTATATTTAGAGTATAGTGGGAGGTGATAGTGCATGGAGAAAGTGTGCACTGAACTCCAGGTGGCTGCTTCCAAAATATCCTTGGCAGGGACCCCCCTGAGAAAGGCTGCAGAGGTAGCTGTGGCTCTGGTGGAGTGGGATCTGATGTATGCAGGCACAGTTTTTCCATGAAATGAGTAACAAAAGCGTATGCAGTGGGCCATCCATTTTGAAATTGTCTGTTTGGAAATAGCCTTTCCTTGAGCACCTGCAGCATAGGACACAAGAGTTGCTCAGATTTCCTGAATGGCTTTGTCCTGTCCAAATAATAACAAAGTTGTCTGTGAATGTCCAAGGAATGTAGTAGTCTTTCCCCTTTGTTTTGTGGATTAGGATAAAAGGTAGGTAAGTGGATAGTCTGATTCAAAGCTACATTGGATACTACCTTTGGCATAAAGGTAGGGTTGGTTCGTAAGGAAACTCTGTCCTGATGGAAAATGATGAATGGTTGCACAGCCATGAGGGCCTGTAGCTCCGAAACCCTGCGAGCTGAGGTGATAGCCAGAAGAAAGGCTGTTTTCCATGACAAGTACTGTAACTGATGAAGAAGCTGCTCGAAGGGAGGAAGGGTCAGCTTTTCCAATACGAAGTTGAGGTCCCAAGCAGGGACTGGTAGTTTCCTTGGGGGTTTTATATTCTTTGCCCCTCTGAGGAGCTGCCTTAAGAGAGGCTGAGGGAATAAAGGAGGATCTGTGTTGTATTGTGCAGAAATGGCTGAAGCGTGGATCTTTATGGAAGAGAAGGAAAGTCCATTGTTTAACATCTCAGCTAGGTACTGTAAAATTTGAGGTATATTTATTACCCAAGAATTCTGTCCCTTCTTTTGATTCCAGGCACAAAATCGTTTCCATTTGGCGGAGTAGGCCTTTCTAGTAGGTCTTCTGGCCTCCAAGATGACATCCTGCACCTCCTTGGAGAGGAGAAACTGTTGGGAAATCAAGGAATTCTCCTTGCAGCTAGATTTAGAGTTTTGAGATGGCTTTGAAGAGTTTTGTAGTTGTGCTGGGACAACAGAAGAGGGACTAGAGGTAGGATCCATGGTGGGAAATGCATCAGGCTCTTCAGGAGCAGATACCAGTGTTGCCTTGGCCAGTCTGGAATAATGAGAATCATATTCGGCCTCTCTGCTCTGAATTTTAATAGAACTTTGGGCAGCAGAGGAAGAGGTGGGAAGGCATAGACAGTCAATGTTGCCCAATTGAAGGAAAGTGCGTCCACTTTCCAGGCCTGTGGATGATAGGTCCTAGAACAAAATTTTTTCAACTGGCAATTTCTATGGGTAGCAAAGAGATCTAGGTCTGGCTGTCCCCATGCCCAAGTTATCTTTGTGAAAATTTGAGGATGCAACTTCCATTCGTGTGGATCTGTCATATTTCTCCTTAGGTTGTCTGCCAGTGTTTTCCTTCCCTGGCAGGAATTGTGCCTGTAGTTGAATTTTCAATTCCAGTGCTGTGTTCCATAGGGTCATGGCTTGCCTGCACAGGGGGTATGAATGAGTTCCCCCCTGTTTATGTACCACATCACTGTGGTGTTGTCTTGTCCTTAACAGCTGGCCTGGATGCAGTAGGTCTTTGAAGGTCATAACAGCCTTTTGCACGGTTAGCATTTCCTTTTGGTTGATGTGAAGGAGCTTCTCTTTTCGTGCCCATTTTCCCTGAATGCACTGATCTGTCATGTGTGCTCCCCAGGCGTAGTCTGAGGCGTCTGTTGTGATGATTTGAGTTGCTTGAGGTACACAGAAAGGAAGACCTGTGTTTCTTTGGCAAGCTTGAGCCCACCACATAAATTCCTTTTGAAGACATGGAATGAGTGATATAATTGCTTCCAAGCTATGGCTGTGTTGAGACCATAGGTTTTTTAGGTACCATTGAAGTTTCCTCATATGCAGCTTTGCACATGGGATTAGTAGGATGCAAGATGCCATGAATCCCAGAGCCTGCAGGACTTTCCTTCTAGTTAGCCTGTTGTAAGTTGACATTTTTCTGAAGTATTGAGACAGTTGCCCTTGCTTGTGTGGCATGAGGTAGGCCATCTGGGTGTTTGTATCCAAGCTGGCACCCTGGAAAATTATTTGTTGAGAGGGTATTAGTTTTGATTTCTTTTTGTTGACTGTGTATCCCAGGAAGTTCAGTTTTATTACAAACGCCAGGTGTTGCAGTAGTATGTCCTTGCTGTCCGCTTGGATCAGGCAGCCATCCAGATATGGGTAGATTTGTATCCCTTGTAGTCTGCAGAAGGAGATTACTGATGCCAGGCATTTCGTAAACACTCTGGGTGCAGTAGATAAGCCAAAGGGCAATGCAGAGAATTGGTAATGGGTTGAACCTGCAAGAAATCTGAGGCATCGTCTGCAATCTTGTCCGATAGGGACATGCAGGTATGCCTCCTTGAGGTCCAATGTTACCAGCCAAGACTCCTTGCCCAGCATGGGAAGCTGCGGCTGTAATGTGAGCATCTTGAATTTTGGCACCTGTAGATGCGTTTAGGATGGACAGGTCTAAGATAGGCCTCCAATCTTTATCTTTCCTTGGTACCAGGAATAGTCTGGAATAAAACCCTTGACCTTGTTCTTTTGCAGTTACCTCTTGAATTGCTTTCATGTCCATGAGAGCTGAAATTTGTTTTTGTGCCTCTGCCCTTTGATTTTGTGGCAGGTTTGGCATGCCTCTCATTTTTGGAAGGGTGTGAAAGTGGAACCTGTAGCCTCTGTCTATAATGTCCAGAATCCATTTGTCTTTTGTAACAATACGCCAATTTTTTGAGAATGTCAGTTTTTTCACCCAAAGGTGCTGCCATTAAAGCTTTGCTTGGCAGGTGTAGGGGGAAGTCATTGTGTCCGTTTTCTAAAAGACTGATCTATCTTCTCCACCTCTTGGGGGTTGGTGCTTGCCACTGTCTGGCACAAAGATCCTTGAGGTTGCCCTCTACCCCTTGGATGCCTGTATATGCCCCTTTGAGGTCTGTCCGTGGATGGAAAGGACCAATTTTTTGTAGGCCAGTTTCTGCTGAAAAGTGGAGGCTGTACCTGCAGGAAATCTTTCACTGTTTGCATTGATTTCGCTTTTTCCTCCATTTTCTTTAGCACCTCTTCTGCTTTAACACCAAACAATACATCTTTTTGAAGAGGTGCAGCTAATAATTTAGCTTTGACATGATCTGGTAAGGTTTGCTCTGAGCCAAGCATGCCTACGTATAACAGACCCCGTAACAGCAGCTCTACATGAGGCCTCTAAAGCATCAAAACCACACTGCAAGGTATGTTTACCCACTTGCTCTGCACCATGCAACAAATCCTGCAACTCTTAAATCTGGTTGTTCTGGTTGTGTCATCTTGCTTTTCAGCT
Organism: Protopterus annectens; assembly: GCF_019279795.1. Taxonomy (NCBI): domain Eukaryota; kingdom Metazoa; phylum Chordata; order Ceratodontiformes; family Protopteridae; genus Protopterus; species Protopterus annectens. The sequence goes on along the minus strand of NC_056751.1, from coordinate 122,803,182 downwards.
GAGATATCAAAAACTGTTGATACTTTAACATATGGAACTGACAGTTTAATGCCCTCATGGTTAAAGTGGCAGAGGTGTACACCATTTTCCCCATCTTTCTAAAGCTCTGGAATCTCTCTCTGAAGGTAATGGGTTTTTAGCAGTAGAGGCCTTAATTCCCTTGGGACCCTGTGAAATAGTTTCTGGGTCAGCAGTATGGCTTTTATATAGGAACTGGTGAGAATCAGGAACCCGGTAATACCCGTCTGGTTTAACAGGAGCCGGAGGCAAAGAATCAGGATCAAGGCTGGCTTCTGTGTACACGTCATCCAATATATCTAAAACAGGAGGGATAGCCAGAGGCCTATGCTGGGGGAGCAGAAGAAATTCCCTGAGCCTTTTCTTGGAATCTGAGTAATCTTGGCCTTCCCAGTGAAAGTGTTCCCTCAATGTATGCAGGGTTTCCCCAAAAGAGAAGTCCTCAGGGGGGAGACAGAGGGAATAGACTCCTCTGCATCAGAGTCTTCGAATGGAGAATAGGTACAATCTTGGTCCTCAGATAGTTCTGAGATAATAGAAGCTTGATCTGAGGAAGGGTAGTCTTCCTCTAATCTGGGCCTTTTGTCAGAGGGGGGTTGAGAACCCCTGTTAAGAGTAATCAAATCCTCAGCCATTTTAAGCATCTGTTTTTTAGGCATGCTGCCTTGAGAGGGTGTCTGAGGAACCTGTGTTTTGGTTTTCATGGCTGCTTTAGATTTAGTGAAGGCTTTAATAGAGAAGGAGGAAGGCCTGAAGACCCCTTGAGAAATGGCAGGCCTGTCTAAATTCTGAGTTTATTATAAAAAAGCAGCAAGCCGCCAAAGAACATCCAAGCTCCATGAAGTCATCCTCATTGGTCTCCTCCATTAAGTTAAAGTCAGTATAATTAGAAGTGGATGGTTGTGGCATCTCTGCAACATCAGTGTTAGTGGTAACAAGTTGAGTTTTATTGGAGGGTATTTTAAGTTTAGGATAAACTGCATTTTGTCCATATGACAACCTGTCCCTTGTCAATTTCTTTAATTTATTGTCCTTGAGCTTGGTAATTAACAAGTCAATACTCGAAAAAATGCGACTGTAGTCGTATTTATACCTTTCAAAGTATAAGTCTTTTTTAAGAGTATTGTCCAAAGCATTAACTTCAGTTGTAAGCACGTTAATTTGTAAAACATAATGTTACCATCAATTCAAGAAGTTGCAGACCTCGATTGTCAAATAAGGTAGCCAGTTCTTGGTAGAAAGTAGCATCAACAAACAAACCCGTAGGGCAAAAGTTACATCGTAAACCCTTGGGTATAAGTTTTTCTGTTAAGCATTGCTTAAAATACAATTTGAAGTAATGCGTATATAACTACCCTTTTTTTTTGTGCAAAAACACATACAATTTCTGGGTAGTAGAGTATAGAATGTATTAGCAAACAAACATTTTCATTTTTATCTATACTTATATGTTTTACAAATATTTTTAAATATTTTTGCAATTGATTTGAAAGTTATAATGTTGTCTGTAGTAACAAAGTAGGAAGACGCTTTCAATTTCTGAATGTTAACACTGCCTTTTTAAGGTAAAGAGTGACACAGGTACTGGGCGTCTTATAACAAGCATTTTAAAAATTGTGGCGCTTCTTTTTACTGCATCTCTGAAGAAGCTACTGTTTTACTAAGTGGCGAAAATAAGAAGTTATGTACCAACCATAACGTTCCATGTTAGTTGTCTTCTCTCGCCTTCTTTCTTGCTTGATGGGTTCGGAGCCGATCCCTCGGCTCCGACTCGGCACTTGCTAAGCTCGAGAGTCACTTTTACCAGCTCGAGGCAGCCCCATATCCCATGATGCAAGGCGGTAAGTACCCAGATCTCGTTTGTTGACAAAGGGCAATAGCACCAAGCATAAAATACTTCCCAAAGGAAGAAGAAACTTACAGATGGAAAAAGGACCAGGTCTGAATGGTCTTTAGCATAATAGTTTCTTATACAAGGTCTGTCCAGGCCAGGGAGAAGGAGGGAGGTGCAAGAAAGAAGGCGAGAAGACAACTAACATGGAACGTTATGGTAGGTACATAACTTCTTAATGTTAAGTTGTCAATCTCGCCTTCATTCTTGCTTGATGGAACCGCGTCCCTAGCACCTCTATCCTGGGTGGCTCAATGGAACAAACTCTTGAGGACTGTAGAGCCAAAACTGGCTCTGTCCCTGGAGGCCAAGTCCAATTTGTAATGGGAAACAAAAGTGTGAGGAGTAGCCCAAGTGGCCGCTGCACAAATAGTGTCCAAAGGAAGTCTAGCTTGAAAAGCTGTAGAAGTAGCTAAGCTCCTAGTTGAATGTGCTTTAGGTTTTGAGCACAGCTGTTTTCCCCTGAGCGTATAAATTTCAGTGATGACCGAAGAAAGCCATCTGGACAAAGTCACTTTAGAAACAGGAAGGCCTTTTTTATTATCCGCATAGGAAACAAAAAGTTGATCAGATTTTCTAAATTTTTTTGTTCTGTCCAAATAATATCTAAGTTGACGATGGACATCAAGATAATGTAGCTTTTGTTCAGCTCTGTCTGAATAGTTAGGGAAAATACCGGGAGATCAATGGATTGATTCAAATTGTTCTTTGAAGCGACCTTAGGTAAAAGGTTGGGTTAGTTCTCAAAGATACTCTGTCTGTGAAAACCAAATAGGGGGTCGAACCGAAGAGCATGAAGTTCAGACACCCTCCTGGCAGATGTAATAGCCACTAGAAATAACGTTTTCCAAGAAAGATATTTCAGGGAACAAGAAACAGCTGGCTCGAAGGGGAAGAATCAAGGATGTCAGCACTAAATTTAGATCCCACTGAGGAGGAGGATTCCTGATTGGAGGTTTTAGTAGGAAAATTCCTTTCAAGAAGGCCCTGCAGAGCCTATGGGACATAATATTATGATCTGCTATCCCGACATGAAAATTGGAAATAGCAGCCAATTGAACTCTGACTGTGGAAGAAGAGGAGCCTGCATGAAAAATCTCTGCTAAGAAGTCCAGAACTGCCTGAACAGGGGCAGTAAAAGGATCAATATTTTGGGCCTTAGCCCAATAAGAGAAACGTTTCCATTTGCTTGTGTAAATCCTCCTGGTAGAGGATTTTAGTGAAGCTACTATGATGTCTCTAACTGGGTTAGAGATCAAAGGAAGCCTGGCTAAGGAAGGAAGTGGAGCAACCATGCTGTGAGGTTGAGAGAAGGGATTGACCGGTGCAGCTGACCGGATTGGTGAATCAGAAGATCTGGCACTGGGTCCAGATGCCACGGCTGCACCAAAAGGTGATGATGGAGGAACGGAACCCAAACTTGTCGAGGCCAGTAAGGGGCAATGAGAATCAATTTGGCTCTCAAAGCGGTAGCTTTCTGGATCACCTGAGGGAAGAGAGGAAATGGTGGCAAGGCATAAAGATGTCCCTGGGACCAATCTTGGGTCAGAGCGTCTCTGGGGATGGCCTGATAGAGGAAGAGGCTGAAGAAGTCTGGACATTTGCTGTTTTGGGGAGTAGCAAAAAGATCGCAACATGGACAACCCCATTCCAGAAAAATCTCTTCCGCTATAGATTGCTTGAGAGACCACTCGTGAGGCATGAGGATAGCTCTGCTCAATCTGTCCGCTATAATGTTGGTTTTCCCAGGGATATGCGTTGCTACCAGAAACCGATGAGAGGAGATCGCCCATTGCCAAAGTCTGAGCTTCTCGACACAAGGGGTAGGACTTGGTTCCGCCCTGTTTGTTGATATACCAAACTACAGAAATGTTGTCTGTGTGGACTGCAATTGTCCCTACGGGAAGAAAGTCGTTGAGGGCTTGCAACGTTAAAAGCACTGCTCTCATCTCCAGGACATTTATGTGCAGATGGTACTCGAACGGTTGCCACGTCCCATGAACCATCCTGCCCTGATAATGACCCCCCCCACCCGATCAGGGAGGCATCCGTGGTGACAGTGGCTATCGGGACGGAGGTACAAAGCACCTGCCTTGGTGAACCTGAGACAATGTGATCCACCAAGCAAGATGCTCTTTGCATGTCTGTGTCACCAGAATCTGGTGACGCATTGGAAGTTGCTGGTATGACCACTGTGTGAACAGCACCCACTGAAGAAGGCATGTAGAATCGAGCCAGGGGAAGAAGAGTAATGGCCGCAGCCATGAGACCTAATACCTTTAGAACCATTCTGGCCTGTATTTTCTTGCTGGCCAGAATGATCCTGACATGAGTCTGAATGTCTGAAACTCTTTGTTCTGTAAGGGTAGCTGACATCCGAACAGTGCTTAAGTTTGCCTATGAAGGTAATAGACTGGCAGGGCGATAAGGATGACTTTTCAAGTTGATTGAGATGCCCAAATGAGAACAAAGGTCTATTGTGTAATCCCTGGCTTGTATAAGCTGATGCCTGGTGGTGGCTGACAGGAGCCAGTCGTCGAGATACGGAAACACCTGGAATCCTTGACGTCTCAGGTGAGCCGTGACCACTGCCATGCATTTGGTGAACACTCTGGGAGCTGTAGTGAGACCAAAGGGCAGGGCTCTGAACTGGAAATGACTGGACCCCAGCCGAAGCGGAGAAATCTCCTGGAGCGTCTGTGAATTTTGATGTGATAGTACGCATCCTGAAGATCTATTGAGCACATCCAGTTGTCCTTCTGTAAGAAGGGCAGAATTGACTGAAGAGTGACCATTCGAATCTTGTCTTCCTGACAGACTTGTTGAGTCTGCTGAGATCCAATATTGGTCTCCAGTCTCCCGTCTTTTGGGGACCAAAAGAACCTTGAGTAGATTCCGGGCTCTGAATGGTCTATTGTAACTGGCTGAATGGCTCTTTTTTGCAGTAGTTTTGCGATTTCTGACTCTGCAATGTCCCTTAGACCGGGTGGTACATCTGGAAGGGAATTTGAGGGGAAAGGACTTTCCTCGAAAGGAATTATGTAACCCTTGGATATGATCGACTGTACCCATCTGTCTTGAGTGAGGGAATGCCAGGCTTCTGGGTACAGTGATAATCTTCCCCCGACTGCCTCCAAGGAGGGACAGCCTCAGGGATGCTGAAAGGGCTTGTCAGAGAGAGGCTCCCTGTTTCCCTGGTTCTTCGGACCCCCTCTGCCTCTAGAGCGGCGTCTGTTATTGTTACTCCCTCTGCCTCTAGGGGTAAACTGACCACGTGAATCCGGCGTGACTCCTTGGGATTTACGGAACCACATCTTCCCACCCTTCTGTCCTTTGGGATAAGGCCTAGAAGGGGTGGAAAAACGGACTCCAACAGCAGAAAGAGTCTTGCCGTCCTGCTCGCACCTGGTCAAGGTTTCCTTCACCTGAGGGCCAAACAAAGCTGACCCATCAAAGGGAGAATTTGTGAAGGACGCCTTAAAGGGATCCGCAAAATCACATAGCCGCATCCAGGCTTGGCGTCTAAGAGCCACACCTGTGCCTCGGCTCTACTGCTCCATCCGCAGCATAAGGTATTAGCGGCGTGGAGGAGTTTGCAATGGAAGTGAGGGTTCCTAGCAGAGAAGCAGTTTTTTCTTGAGCCCCTGCAGCTGTAGGATCCTGAACTACTTCTCCCAGCTCCTTCAGGATATCCCTTTGGAGTCTGGTGAAGTGACATAGGTAATTCAGCGACGCATAGCAAAGGTCGCTGAGGAAAACATCCGCTTACCGTACCTATCCATGGTCCTAGAGTCCTTATTAGGAGGATGGACGGGCACGGAAGGATCTGCAAGTTCCTTTTGGTGGCCGCAGCCACCACCATGGCATCAGCGGGGACACCCTTAGTAAGGAATTGTTTGTCGCCGGGCAGTGATAAATTTTGAAGGCCTCCTAGGGACTGGCTCTACAGAGTCAGGAGCTGCCCACGCCTTCGTGCAATCACCTGCATAAGGGGTCGAAGGCGGAGACACCCAGGAGGTGGAGGGCCGAGATCCAAACGCCTCTAGGTATACTGACTCATCCTCAGAGGGATTGTTGGTGGGCCAGTTCCCCTCTGTTTCAGAAGTTCTAGGATGTCTGAGAAGGAGACATCCTCAGAGGGGATCTAGGGATCCCTCTGACTCATCAAAGTCAGTATCCAAGTGACAGACTCGGGAGTCTACATGCTTCCTCTTACAAGTCCTCTTCCTAGGAGGATCTCCCGAAACATCAGGAGAATCCTCGAAGAGGGGAAATTCCCAATGGGGAAACCTGAGGCGGAGGATCTCTGGGTCCTGTAGCAAGAGAAGTGGCAGAGATGTCAACAGGTACTATAGAGGGAGGAGCTACGGGAACAGACTGCTGACTGATACCAGTGGCCAGTACACTCTTCATCACCTCGAATGCTCCCCTCCCAGGCAGGTCCGAGAGAACCCGCTCCAAGAGCTAGGAACTCCAGGGACCACCGAAGGGAAGTCTCGAGGCAGATGTCGGAGCCGAGCTCACCAAGGCCGAGGCTCCAAGGGAAGAGCGGGTTCGGACAAGGGTCCGATGCCACTCACCCCTCGGAGACCATGGAAGCCCGACCACGAATCCCTCTAAGGAAGGTCTCAAGAGGAGATAAGAGTAGAGGCTGAAGGAACAGAAGGGGTATCCGTCCTCCAGCCGTAGCAGTAACCATTCCGAAGACTCCAACTCCAAGCTCTGGGGTAGAGTTGAAGGAGGAACTGTAACGGGTGTGGACCAACAGTCGTCTGTTGAGACGGACTGTGTAACATTTGGGCCAGTACCTGTGACTTGAGTAATCTACTGACCACTCTCTCTAGGTCATGATCTGACAACCTGGATGACCTTGAAGATCGGCTCCGATGGCTCCGTTCCGATAGAAGAGGTGAAGCCGGAGCCGAAAGTATCGGCTCCAAGGAAGGAGACCTCAACCTCTTCCTGGAATGAGCCATCGGAGCCGATACAATAGATCCTGTCGGAGCCGACCTCTCGGAGCCGACAGGAAGCCTCGATGTATCGGCTCCAGCCGGAGCCGATACAGCCACCAAAGTAACGGTGTCGGAGCCGATCGGAGCCGACACTGATGCCTGTGCCACATGGGTGTCGGAACCGATCGGAGCCGACATCGAAGTGGTCAATACAGATTCGGCACCGACAGCCATCGGTGCCGCAGGCTTTGTCAAGCTAGAATCGGCTCCAGCCGGAGCCGATCTCGACTCAGTACGAGTCGGAGCCGAGGCCGCAGGCTTAGATACAGAAGCCTGGGCCTTGGAAGGTTTTGCTGATTTTGGTGGAGCCGACTTAGCCGGAGAGCCCTCCGGCTTAAGAAGGCCCCTAAGAATCAGCTTATTCCGTCTCTCCTGCAGGACTCTCTGGCTGAAGGAGTGACAAATAGCACAGGAGTCCTGCAGGTGAAGAGGGCCCAGACAATACAGGCAAGAAGTGTGACCGTCTGTCAGAGACATCTTCTGACAGCACGAGTCACACTTCTTAAAACCTGAGACCCTCTCCTTTGACATGGTGCTGAAAAAACACACACACACACACACACACACAAGTCAAAATTAACTTAAATAAAATACCAAAAGGTATTCTATAAAACCAACACACACACCCTAACAGGGGGGGGATGGGATAGGGAAAAGATTGACTAACAAAAATTAAAGGAGACAGGGAATTTCTGTCAGAAAAGGTACAAAATAAACTTAAAAACTATCAATAAAAGGTTTTTGACTAAAAAGGGGCTTAAATATCACAAAAGTGAACAACTTACCAGGAGCTGGTAAAAAGAAGACCTCCTAAGCGAAGCGGCAAACGAGATCTGGGTACTTACCGCCTTGCATCATGGGATATGGGGCTGCCTCGAGCTGGTAAAAGTGACTCTCGAGCTTAGCAAGTGCCGAGTCGGAGCCGAGGGATCGGCTCCGAACCCATCAAGCAAGAATGAAGGCGAGATTGACAACTTAACATCGTTGGTTGTGTTTTACCTGTTTAATAAACCTACATTAAGACAAGAGGAGCTTGGATGTTCTTTGGTGGCTTGCTGCTTTTTTATAATTTGTTAAATTCTGAGTTTCCCTGCCAGGAGTGGCGTCGGTATCTGTAGTAGGAATGGGGGCTGAGGAGCCTGTGACCTCGGGTACTGAAGACACCAGTAATGCACTGTCATCAGTACTCGGGGGCTGCGTAGGCGCCTCGCCAAGTACCGGAGAGCCGGTAGTCGACCTTAGCGTGGTATCAGTAGGTGGTGCGGACCTCGTATGTCAGTCCTTATCTTTGCGTTTTTTGCTCAAAACTGGAGTCTGAGTATCAGATGACAAAACAATTACATTTTTTGCCAAAAAAGTGAAGGGCGAACTACGCCCAACGCTTAATAGTGCATTTGTTGAATCTAGCACAAAAACGGCAGACCGAGACGTTGTGGTCTGGGCCTAAGCAAGGTATACAGTAAGAGTGGAAATCCTTATGTGGTATTTGCTTCCCACATGAAATGCAATTAACTTTGACATCGGTCTGAGGCAAGAAAAGTTTCCCCAACGGGGTACTTAGCTTTCAAGACGACTTCGGCTGAAATACTTTTGTAAATCTCAGGAGCTGGCCGACCGGCACTTGCGAACTGCTTCTGCTTCGGGCACCACGTGGCAAGAAAGACTGAAGAAAATGGCGTCTGCTGCCTCTTTTATACCCCTGCTGCACTGACGTCAGGGAGGAAGCGACGACAACAGACGCCGGACCAAGACTTTGGAATTCGGCCGACCGAGGACCCGCCTGACGGCGGGATAACCCATCTTATGACTGCAGCTGTATGCACGATGAACATCCCCAGAATGGACTGAAGTGTGACCATCCGGAATTTTGTCTTGGCAAATGATAGATTTAGGGTTGAAAGAACCACAATGGGTCTCAAGTCCTCAGTTTTCTTTGGCACTAAAAAGAATCTGGAATAAACGCCTAATCCGGATTGGTCTGGGAGGACAGGTTGGAGATTTCTACGGCTGCCTCCTCCCATTGACCAGATGGAACATCCGGGAGGTGTTTGAGAGGAATTCGGGGATGGAGAAAGGGAACAGAGTAACCTCTGGATATGATCTGCAGAACCCAATCGTTGGTAACAAGACTCTCAGGCTGTTGGGTGCAGAGACAGTCATCCCTGCCTCTAAAGGCGAGCAGTCCGGCAACCCTTCAGGTGTACTGTGAGGGTCTGTCCAAGAAGGAATCCTGAGAGTCTTGGTTCTTCGGACCCCCTTTGCCATGAGGGCAGTGTCCGTCATATCCCCCTCTGCCTCTGGGGGAAGGCGAATCCTGAACATCCTAGGAAGAACCTTCAGACTTCCAGAACCACATCTTAACCAGACACAAATTCCTACAGAATCATTGCGGGGTAGAGAAGCAGATCCCGACAGCATGCTTCCCTCTGTCCTCCTCTCTAGACTAAAGTATTATGAACAGTTTTTCCCAACAAGGTGGAAGCACCATAGGGGACATTCAGGAAATTCACCTTGAAGGGCTCCAAAAAAGCAGAAAGTCAGAGCTAGGCATACAGCCTAATGGTTACATCTGTCCCAGCAGCCCTAAAGGTATCTTCAGTCGTGTGATAGGTGCCTCATGAAAGTATTTCGAGACGGAAGTGATGGTGGTCATGTGGGAGGAAAACCTTTTTCTCCTATGCAGACATGGACCGTGGGGCAGACTTGGCGACCTTGTTAACCAGGTCCCTCTGCAATATGATTACATGTGCCAAATTCAGCGCACGCAAGGCAAAGGTGGCTGGATCCACAGATTTGCTTCCCCAAACGATCCATTGCCCAAGACTCCGTCTGGAGGATGGAAATAGAGCTCTCCCGTGCAAGCTCTTTTTGGTGGCCACTGCTACCACCATGGCATTAACCGGGGACCATTTGGACCAATGCTGCCTGAGGAAGCACTAAATACTTTATCCGGCCGCCTGAGTATATGCTCAACCATATCCAGGTCCTTCCATGCCCTAGATGAGATTAGATCCACAAGGGGATCTGCGGGAGGGGACACCAGGAGGTAGAGGGCCCTGTGCCAAACTCCTTCAGGAACACCAAATCATGTGGGTTGGGCTTCTGGGTAGACCACCCACCACTTTGCCGCAGGATCTCCATGATGTCCCAAAGGAGACAATGGACATCCTCCAGAGGTGATGGGGGGGGGGGGGAACTCCCCTTCCTCCAGGTAGTATTATCTGAGAGAGACTCAGTCAAGGAAACTGCTTCCTCTTAAATGTACACTTCTGAGGGGACTCCTCAGGGGGAAATTCAGGAAAGGACTCCTAAGCCTAGAGGAGATCCCATGTGGGAACCTCCTGGGGCAAAGTGGCAACAGGCTGTTCCTCAGGGAGCAGAATGGCAAACTCAGGCCCAGAAAAAGATGGATCCAGGACGAACTTCGAGGATTAAGTGTCAGAGGTCTCAAAGAAGCTGAGAGGGAACATTCTCACCATCTCTAAGGCAGAAGGCAAGCAAATCCCCAAAGTCAGAACAGCAAAAACTGAATCCTCTGCTCCCTGAATAGAGGGGAGTCAGAGCCAAGCCTCCCGACACAGACACAGAGGAATGAACGACCCAGAAAGCCTCAAAGTCTATGCTATCCCCTCTGATCCAAAGCCAAGACCTTGGCTCAGAGAGTTGGCTGGCTACAAAAATTGACAAACCACTCAGGGCAACGGTTGGCATTGAGGTACCAGGGATCACTGGCGCAGACCTCAACACCAGAGAACCTCGGACCCAATGATTCAAAACCAGGGGTCGGATCAGAGAAGGAGTAATAGGGAGAAAGGTGGTCTGCATGCCCCTGGCCACAGAGGAGAATGGAGCAGGCAAGACTCCCAACTGGATCAGGGCCCAAATGAATTTCTGCATCACCCCCACCTCTGCTTCAGACAGGCTCCAGGAGGATCAGATGGAAGCCACCAACCCTGGCCTGGAGTGGCGCCACGGGGAAGCAGAGTGGAGACAGCCTGGCCAGCCTCCTGCTTTAGTAAAAAGCGAGGTGATTAGAGCAGAGGGGAGCCCCAGCACTGATCCTGGCAGGACTTGGCTGGAGGGATTTGGCCGAGGAAGAGCTGTCTGGGAACAGCTTCCTGGGCCAATCCCACTCAAGTCGGGCCCTCTCTCTGTCCCCAGCCCTCTTGGCAGGAGGTAGAGTCCCAGAAACCAGGGCGGAGGAAGACTGGGTAAAGACTTCTGGAGGAGGTGGAAGGAGGTCCTTGAAGACGAGTTTGTTCCTCCCGTTGGATCAATGCGTGGAGGTTGAAGCCTGTGCAGCTCGAGCGGGAGGAATCTAGGTGGGAAACACCAAGACTACGCACAGTGTGGGCATTGGATGCGGGAAGCTTGTACCCAAACTATGTGCATTTCCTGAAGCCAGGCTTGGGAGCATCAGCCATGGCCAATCAGGAAACACTCGCATGGAAAAAGTTGAGAGCTAGAGTGTGTTTTTTGATATCCCGACACCCAAGTGCACAGAGATAGGGTAAGGTAGAAAGAGAAAGGTAAAGGAAGGTGGAAAAAAGTACAGTTTTGTACCTACCATAAATGTAGATGTCCGATAGGTATGCATCTGCAGTCATAACATATGGGTTGTCCTGCCTCAGGCAGCCCTTTGGTCGGCCGCATTCCAAAGTCTGGGTCTGGCCTCGGCTGATGTCGCATTTTCCCTGACGTCAAAGCATCTGGGGTATAAAAGCATCAGCAGACGCCATTTTCCTCAGTTTTTCTTGCCCCAGATGCCAGGTGCCCTCTATGAAGGCTAAATTTGGATAAAAATGCCAAAAAATTCCAAACATAATGCAAAAATATATACATATATATAAACATACAAAACAAATACACCATAACAGATTCCCCCAGCTAGCAAATGGAGGGGTAAAGCACCCTAGGAATACCACAGAGGGGAAGGAGGGAGGGTAAACCTGACTGCAGATGCATACCTATCGGACATCTACATTTATGGTAGGTAGATAACTGTACTATGTCCTTCAAGGATGCATCTGCAGTCATAACATATGGGTAGAATACCATAGCCAATCTGGGGGTGGAGGTACTAAGAAAATGATGGTGTAGATAAGATACCCTGCAGGACTGCTGTAGCAAAACCTGCTCTGGATCTGGAGTATAGAGGTAAATTGTAATGCTTGGCAAATGTATGCACGGAGCTCCATGTAGCAGCTTCTAAAATGTCCTTGGTAGCCACCCCTCTTAGGAAGGCTGTAGTGGTGGCTGTGGCTCTCGTGGAATGAGGCCTAATATTCACAGGAACAGTCTTTCCATGAAAGGAGTAGCAAAAGCGAATGCAGTTTCCTATCCACTTTGAAATTGTCCGTTTGGAAATTGCTTTTCCTTGTGCCCCAGCAGCATATGCTACAAACAGTTAGTCTTTCTGTAACTTTTAGTTCTGTCCAAATAGTAGTGTAATTGTCTGCGTATATCCAGAGTGTGTAGAAGTTTCTCCCCTTTATTTTATGGATTTGGGAAGAATGTAGGCAAGTGAATTGCTTGGTGCAAGGATACCCTAGATACCACCTTTGGCATAAAAGTAGGATTGGTTCTTAATGAAACTCTGTCTTGATGAAAAATAAGAAATGGCTGCACTGCCATTAAAGTTTGTAACTCAGATACTCTTCTTGCTGAAGTTATAGCCAGAAGGAAGTTTTCCAAGACAAACTGTGGATCCGCCGATGCTGCTGGTTCAAAGGGAGGAAGTGTTAGTTTTTCCAGCACAAAATTAAGGTCCCAAGTAGGTAAAGGTGGTCTCCTTGGAGGATTGATGTTTTTGATTCCTCTGAGAAATTGTCTTAAGAGAGGATGTGAGAAGACAGGTGGATTTACATTGTATTCTGCTGAAATTGCTGAGGCATGTATCTTAATGGAAGAATGAGACAGGCCATTGTGGAACAGTTCTGCTAAGTATTCCAGTATGTGTGCCATGCTCATCACTGACATCTAGGCCTTTTGTTGTGTTCCAAATGAGAAATCTTTTCCATTTTGCCGAGTATGCCTTCCTTGGGGAGGGACGGCGAGCTTCCATAATAAATGTCCTTCACCCTCTGGGATAAGCTGTTCCGAGTAGGAGTCATAGAATTCTCCAGGCAGTCAGTTGCAAGGTTTTTAGGTTGGGATGCAGGATCTTGAAATTGTTCTGCGTCAGAAGTGGCCATAGAGGGAGAGGCCACGGTTTTGTCTGTGATAAGCTCTTCAACAGTGGGTACCAGTGCTGCCTTGGCCAGTCTGGAGCTATCAGAATCACTCTTAGCTGTTCTGCCCTGATCTTCAGTAAAACCTTGGACATTAATGGGAGTGGTGGGAAAGCATAGAATTTGAGCTTTCCAACTGAAAGAAAGAGAGTCCACCTTCATGCTTGTGGGTGGTATGTCCTTGAGCAAAAAATTTTCAGTTGATTGTGGGGTGAGGCGAACAGATCTATCTCCGGCCTTCCCCATGTTTGTGTTACGAGTAAGATGATGTCTGGGTGCAGCATCCATTAGTGTGCATCCATGGTAGTTCTGCTTAAGCTGTCTGCGAGAGTACTGTCTTTCCCTGGCACGAACTGGGACTGTAGTTGTATACTGAGTTTCAAGCAAAGTTCCCATAGATTCATGGCCAGTCTGCATAGAGGGTAGGAATGCGTGCCTCCTTGCTTGTTTATGTACCACATGACTGTGGTGTTGTCTGTCCTTATTAGCAAGTGGCCCTGTTGAAGGAAAGGTTTGAAGGCCTCGATTGCGTGCATCACTGCCAGCATCTCCTTTTGGTTTATGTGCATGCGTAGCTGTCCTTGAGACCATAGCCCTTGGATGCATTTGTCCTCCATGTGTGCTCCCCAACCTCGGTCTGAGGCGTCCGTGGTGATGATTTGGTTTGCTTTTGGTTTGTTGAAAGGCAACCCCTCTTAGACTGGCAGGCTTGAGCCCACCATAGAAATTCCTTTTGAAGGCAAGGGATGAGTGGAATCAAAGTTTCTAAGCTGTGACTGTGCTGAGTCCATACACTCCTTAGGTACCATTGCAATTTTCTCATATGCAGCCTGGCTTGTGGAATTAGAATTACGCAGGATGCCATGTAACCCAGGGCCTGCAGGATTTTCCTTGCAGTCAGCTGAGTTTGTCTTATTAGATTCTTGAAGTAATCTGGAAGTTGTTTTTGTTTTTCTTCTGTGAGAAAGGCCATTTGGGTGGTTGTGTCTAGATCTGCCCCCAAAAAGGTTATTCTTTGGGATGGAACAAGTCTTGATTTTTGGATGCTGACTGTGTATCCCAAGGCCTGTAATAGTTGGATGGCATAGTCCAAGTTCTTTAACAATTTTTCTTTGTTGTCCGCTTGTATCAGGCAGTCGTCCAGATATGGGTAGATTTGAATCCCCTGAAGTCTGCAGTGTGCAATTACTGACGCCAGGCATTTCATGAATACTCTGGGTGCAGTAGATAAGCCAAATGGCAATGCTGAGAATTGATAATGCTCTGATCCTGCAAGAAATCAGAGGTGTCTTCTGCAACTTTGTCGAATAGGGACATGCAGATATGCCTCCATGAGATCTAGAGTCACCAGCCAAGACTCCTTGCCCAGCATGGGAAGAAGCTGCTGTAGGGTCAGCATCTTGAATTTTGGCACAATGAGGTAAGTATTTAGTGCGGACAGGATGAGAATAGGCTTCCATTGATTTTCTTTTCTTGGAACAAGGAATAATCCGGAGTAAAATCCTTGGCCTTGTTCTGAAAGAGGTACCTTTCCTATGGCTTTCATTTGTATTAATTTGGTGATTTGCTTCAAAGCCTCTGCCCTCTGATTTGGTGGCAGGTTTGGCATTCCTTTTCCTTTTGGCAATGTGTGGAAATGGAACCTGTATCCTTTGTCTATTATTTGCAGTGTCCATGAGTCCCTTGTAATGTATTGCCAATTTTTTGAAAATAAAGAAAGCTTTCTGCCCAAAGGTGCTTCTAATTGAGCCCTGGTCCGTGGAGTCAAAATTAAGTCATTGAGTCTGTCCTGGAGCAGCAGTAGTTGTTGTTGTTCCTGCACTACCTCTCTGGTTGGGAAGCTGCCACTGATGGCCTCTGTAGGAGCCTCTGGCTTGCCCTCTACCTCTGGCACACCTGTTCCTGCCTCGAGATCTGAGTCCAGAAAGGACCAATTCTTAGTAGGCCAATTCTTAGTAGGCCAACTTCTGCTGAATCTCAGTGGTTGTACCTGCAGAAAGTCCTTAAATGTTTGCACAGATTTTGCCTTTTCTTCAAACTTCTTTAAGACTTCCTGAGCCATGGAACCAAATAATTTTTGTTTTTCCATTGGAGCATCCAGGAGCTTAGCTTTAACATGTTCCGGTAGAGATTGCTCCTTCATCCAGGCATGCCTTCGAATAACTGCCCGTCATAGCTGACCTACATGAAGCTTCCAGTGCATCATAACCACACTGCAAAAAATGGTTGCTAACCTGCTGTGAGTTATGTACCAGATCCTGAAGTGATTTATGGTAAAGGGGTTCAGAGGAGAGTTTCTTGTACAATTCATCTAACAAATACTCTTGGTACTGAATCATATGAAATTGACAATTTAATGCCCTCATGGAAAGAGATGCAGAAATATAAACTTTCTTTCCCTATCTCTCTAAAGCTCTAGACTCCCTTTCAGAAGGAAGAGGATTTTTAGCAGTGGCAGCTGCAACCCCTTTTGGGCCCTGGGAAATAGTTTCTGGGTCTGCAGAGTGGGCCTTGTACAGGTGTAGATGAGAATCCGGGACCCTGTAGTACCCATCAGGTTTGGCAGGAGCCGGAGGGAGAGAATCAGGGGCTGTACTAGCAGAGTACACATCATCAATAACATTCAAAACAGGAGGTATAGCAAGGCCTTTGCTGAGGTAAATGTAAAAAGGTCCTTAATCTCTTTCTAGAATCAGAAAATTCCTGGCCCTGCATTGAAAATGTTCTCTCAGAGTGCAGTGTCTCACCTAAAGAAAACTCTTCAGGAGGGGAGGCCGAAGAAATAGATTGTTCAGCATCAGAATCCTCATAGGCCGAATAAGCCTCCTGCTGGTGCTCTGACAACACAGATTCATCCGTAGACTCATCTGAAGAGTGGGGGTCAGAGGGCTCAACCCTATGCCTTTTGTCTGGTGGTGGAAGAGAGCCCCTGTCCGGGTGAGGTTGAGAACCTCTAATTAAAGAGATAAGATCCTCTGCTAGGCTGAGAATCTGAGTGTCTGTAGAAGGCCTCTGAGAGGTAGTCTTGGGAGGCAAAGCTTTGGCAAGAAGGCCTTAATGGACATGGATGCAGGGGGTCTGGCTGCACCACATGCAGGAGTAGACTTGTCTAAAGGAATGGTGTCTGACATGTCCTGGACACCGGTTTCCGTAGGTAATTCAATAACGGACTCGGTCGGAGCCTCCATGGCCGAGGTAGTCGGTTGAATGGATTCAGTAGTAGGAAGCACCGAGGACTCTGTTTCAGCCGAAACAGAGACACTCGCGATAGGCCTGACCGTGGTTTCAGCCGAAACCGCAGGCCGCGAGGGTCGGTCCTTGTCCTTCTGTTTTTTAACCACATGCGAAGTCGGAGTATCCGATGGCATCTTATACGCAAAATTAGCCCCAAAAAATTCCTCTGCAAACTCCGACAGACGTCTAAGAGTTCGTCGGTTGAAGGAAGCACAGGCAGAGCAAGCAGAGACATCGTGGTCTGGGCCTAAGCAAGGGAGGCAGTAAGAGTGGAAATCCTTATGAGGTATTTGTTTCCCACAAGTTAAACAATTTACTTTATCTGACATCGGCTGAGGCAAGAAAGAGTCCCCAACGGGGTACTTAGCTTTTTCGAAGTCTTCGGTAGCTGAATCACAGGAGCTGGCCGACTGGCACTTGCGAACTGCTTCTGCTTCGGGCACCACGCGGCAAGAAAGACTGAGGAAAATGGCGTTGGCTGATGCTTTTATACCCCAGATGCTCTGACGTTGGGGAAAGTGCGACATCAGCCGAGGCCAGACCCAGACTTTGGAATCTGGCCGACCGAAAGGCTGCCTGAGGCAGGACAACCCATATGTTATGACTGCAGATGCATCCTTGAAGGACATTGTGAAAATACTCTAGATAAAACCCACTTACTAACACACAGCTTGGAGCTACAGAACCAAACGAGTGGCAAACAAGATCTGAGGGGAGGAGGGAGACAGGGGCATTACGAGTAAGGGAGCAGCTTGAAGTTTGGATCCAATGCTGTAGTACAAGGCCAGTCGGATCCGTGCTGGATAATAGTCCCTCAGGTTGAAGATCAAAATGAAAACTTCAGACCTAAAAACAGCAAGGGCAGATGGCATTTGTCCCCTAGATTAGATAGCTGATCTAAAAGCAGCAGACCAATTTTTTTTTGGGGGGGGTGGGGGAGCTCATCTTAGAAAACACTAATAGGGTTGACTATCCAGAAGTCTTAAAGGTCTTTCTCCACACTTGAACACAGTGAAATAAAGGACAGAAGTTGGTAGAAAGACAGCCACCAGGCTGCAGCAGAGAAAATGCAAGAAATGGATCCTCATCCACTGAAAAAGGCACGACCACACTGTCAACCTTCAAAAGGGCATCAAATGGCTATATCCTTGACGTTAAAGGCAGTGGCATACCATATGTTACCACTGCAGAAAGAATAGTTGGGTAAAACCTTACCATAACCATAGATGTCCTCTTCCATGTTGCAGTATTCATACCGTGGGATTTCCAGCCTCAGGCGACCTGATGTCTGCTCCTACACAAAAGCTTAAGCCTGGCTGCCGTAGGTGTGTGGGACGTCACACAGGGCCATAAACCATAGAGTATAAAAGTGAAGTCGGCATGCACAGACTTCAGAACTTGAAGCTCAGAGAAGAGACTACAAGGCCAAGGAGAAGCAACAGCAAATGTCCCTGCAGGGCTGTAGAGTGGCCTATAGTGAGGTGATACACTAAAGTCCGAGGATATCATGGTGGAGGGTGGGAAGGAACACTGCAACATGAGAGAGAAGGACATCGATGGTTCCGGCAATATTTTATACAAATATTCAATGTCCTTCTATTCCCATGTTGCAGTATTCATACTGTGGAGAGTACCACAGCTAGGAGGAATGTTGGGAGGTGGAAGATTCTAGGAATCCCTCCAGGATTGCCCTGGCAAATCCTGCCCTTGCTCTAGAAACTTGGTCCAGCTTGTAGTGCTTAGTGAAGGTATAGTCTGTGGACCAGGTGGCTGCCTCCTCCTTGATGGAAGCAGTCTCTAATCCTTTCATGAAGGCCTTTGAGGTATGCATGCCTCTGGTAGAATGCGCTCACACTCCTTGAGGCAATGGTTTGTGATGAGAATAGCAAAAATGGATTAATTTTCTGATCCAGGAGGAGATAGTTTGGAGACTGCCTTACCCAAGGCCCTGGGATGGAAGGAAATGAACAGTTGGTCAGATCTTCTGAAAGGCTTGGTTATGTCCAATTAGAATCTCAGTTGTCCATGTACACCTAGGGAATGGAGAATTCTCGCCAGAGTTAATAAGGGAGGGGAAGAAGGTGGGTAGGTGAATATACTGGTTTAAGGATAGTTTGTTAACTATTTTGGGCATAAAGGAGGGATTAGTGCGCAAGGTAACCCTGTCATTGTGGAAGGTGGTGGTAAGGAGGGCAAGCCATCAGGGCCTGTAATTCAGACACTCCTGGCAGAGGCAATGGCCACCAATAGGATGGTTTTCCATGTGCATATTTGAAGAGATGCTGTACTGGCGGGCTCAAAAGGGGGTAGGGGTAAGCTTTTCCAGCAGGAAGTTGAGGTCCCAGGGAGGAGGGTTTAAGGGGGACTATCAGGAAGATTCGAAAAAATGTGAATGAAAACCCAGGTACACAGTTGATTAGTTCAGAGGATGAGAGGCCTAGTGATAACTTGTACTTTGTCACCAAATATTCACAATTTTCTAGTATACTAAGGGAGTCAGTAATGAAGTTGTGGCCCATTATCACTGGAGATAAGGTGGGAAAACTCTTTCCATCTAAAGTTACCTTTTCTTATAGTAGGTATTCCAATTTGAAGGAAATATTAAATGTTAGGAATACATACAAGGAGAACATTAGAAAGGGAACTTTTAGGTGTGGAAATTGTAAGGTGTGTCCCAGGGTTAAAAGCTTGGATGGCACAAAAATCAATAATGTAGTGTATAGGGCCTTAGAATACTACGATTGCAATTCCACGGGGGTAGTATACATCATAGGATGTGGTTGTGTGAAACAGAGGTGGTATATAGGCCAAACAAGTAGAAGGGTCAAACTCAGAATTCTTGAACATTTGGGAGACATAAAACACAAAAGAATAGAAAGTCCTGTGGCCAAACATTTTTGTGAGCAACATAAGGGGGTTCCTGAGGGATTCATTTTTTGTGTGTTGGGGAAACCTAGTAATTTTGGTAATAAGGTAGTTTTTCATGATAAATTATTAGAAATGGAATCCAGGTTTATTCTCAATTATAAAACATTGTTTCCAAATGGTATGAATATGGAAATTTAAAATTGAAAATTTAAAAAAAAACTTTTCCAGAATGAATTTTATGCACATGAATTCAGTGTTTATTTGTAATGTTTGCATGTAATAGGCATTTATAGCAAGTGTTATATCATTTTAAGAATATATATGAAATGTAGGCTACTTATAAAAAGCATTTATATTGGATCAGTTGAATAAGGCAATATATAAATGTTAGTAGAATGTTCTTATGTTTAGGATTTACCATACTTTTATGCAATGCAGTTGGTATTACACTCAATGAAGTCAGAAATCATCATAAGAATGAAGCTGGAAATTTTAAAATGAAACCTTATGGTTGAGTTAATTGATAAAGTGTTTAAACAGGGTGAATGAATCACTTAATTGGATGTGATATAAAAGGGGTGTTGTTTGATCTTTTAAAGTGTATTCCAGGAGAAGGCGAAGGCCGAGGTACCAGAATTAAAAAGATTCATCAAACAATTCACTGTTTGTGTTGTGTTCCAGTATTCGTGTATTCAAAGTTACTATTTTGGAGAATTGGAGGTGTTTGTTTTCGTGGTCCCAGGGAGGAGGGTTGGGCTTTCTTGGTGGTCTGATGTGCAAGACCCTTCTAAGGAAAAGTTTTACATCCAGTCTGGAAAGAGGCAGCTGTAAAAGCAATCATGCTTATGGCTGAAAGATGGACTGACAGAAGAGTAACTAGTCCCTCCTTAATGAGTCTGCAGGTATAGTTCAGGACCAGGGAAGGATCTGCCAGAAATGGGTCTTTGATTCTCAGAGAACATCATTTCGAGAATCTCTGCCATTTAGACAAGTATTTTTTTTCTAGTAGTTGGTTTCCTGGTCTCCCTCAGGACTGATAGCACGTCTTGAGTAGTGTTGTCTTAGAGATCAAAAGTTGATAACCCACAGAGTTAGTTGCAGTAAAGACAGTTGTGAGTGCAGAAGGGATCCCCTGCTGCTGAGTTAGTAGGTCCACCTTGTGGAGTAACTTGTGGTGATTGCCCTTGGCTAGTGAAAACAGAAGGGGGAACCAGTGTTGCTTTGGCCAATAGGGAGTCACCAGCAATATATTTGGTTGTTCCTTCTTGATTTCCATTGACTCTCCTGAATTACAGGGAAGGTGTACAGGTACACTCCCTGCCATGACATCCACTCTCTAAGCTAGTGGTGAGCGAATCCTGCTGCAAAATCTGTTCAGTTGTCTGTTCGGGGGGGGCAAAGAACTCCACTTGGGGCATGCCTCACTGGTGGACTGCGTGTATGAAGGTATCCCTGTGCAACATTAGTGTCGCAGAGAGGTGGTTCTGCTGAGCAAGTCTGCAGGGCCGGTTTTCCTGAGAGAGGATGTATGAACCTTTCAGGAAGAGGTGTTTTGCTTCAATTTCCCAGATTTGCAAGGTTATCAGACATATCTGGTATGCCTTTGCCCCGCCTTGTTTTAGGCACCACGACAGTGTGTCACAATGTGGAGCATCCCTGATTGCATCATGGGAAGGAAAGACTTTTGGAGATAATAGGACAGGA
Source organism: Protopterus annectens (assembly GCF_019279795.1). Classification (NCBI taxonomy): domain Eukaryota; kingdom Metazoa; phylum Chordata; order Ceratodontiformes; family Protopteridae; genus Protopterus; species Protopterus annectens. The sequence goes on along the minus strand of NC_056751.1, from coordinate 122,782,225 downwards.
GTTATTTTCCCGGACACTGATGTACTGTTTTTGCAGGGCAGGGGACCAGCACTGTTGCACCCTGTAGCCCTGCAGGGTTAACTCCATATCCCTGTAGCCCTGCAGGGTTAACTCCATATCCTTGGTCTGATGCATCTGTGTGCATAGACTGGGATGTGGGAGGGAGCTGCAGAGGAATTCCCTGGTTGTTGGAAACCTGCTGAATCCACCACTTCAGCTCTAATTTTAGACAGGGGAAAAAGGGGGAAGAGTTTGTCTAGAGGTTATTGGCTCTGTGACAAAACATTCTTCAAGTAACATTGGAATCTTCTCATGTGCATCTTTGCTACTGGGAGCATGCAGATGGTGGCAGCCATGAGACCTATACTTCATAGAAACTTTATTGCAGTTAGGTGCAAATCTGTCAATAGACAGAGAAAATGGGAGGAAAGGGATTGTACTTTGGTGGAAAGGAGGATCTCATTAGGTCTGTTCCGATTCTGCACCCAAGGAAAACCTTGTCCCTGTTCTGGAAGGAGAGGATTTTTAGAGGTTGAGGGTAAGCCCAGGTTTAGTTGGGACATGGTGAATTGGAAATTTGCCGGAAGGGTGGACTTATTCAGCCAAAATGAGAATGTCATCTCCAAGTAAGCGTAAATTTGTATTAGTTTGGTTCTGCAGTGGGTGATGGCTGGGGCTAAAGTACAGTTTTGTACCTACCATAAATGTAGATGTCCGAACAGGATAGCATCTGCAGTCATAACAAATGGGTTGTCCTGTAGTCAGGCAGCCCTTCGGTCGGCCGGATTCCAAAGTCTGGGTCTGGCCTCGACTGGTGTCGCACTTCACCCGACGTCATCTCTCCTGGTCTTCGGGTATAAAGGCATCAGCCGACGCCATTTTCCTCAGTGTTTCTTGCCCCAGATGCCAGTTGCCCTCTTGGAAAACTAAATTTTGGATAAATGCCAATGTTTCCAAAAAAACTAGTAGGCAAACATAAAAAATAAGCATGTATGTACATATATACAAACAAATACACCATAAGAGATCCCCCCCTAGCTAGCTATTAGGAGGGTAAGTACCCTAGGAGTACCACAGAGGGGAAGGAGGGTGGGTAATCCTGACTGCAGATGCTATCCTGTTCGGACATCTACATTTATGGTAGGTACAAAACTGTACTATGTCCTTCAAGGATGCATCTGCAGTCATAACAAATGGGTAGAATACCATAGCCAAACTAGGGGAGGAGGAAGGAGAATTATGGTGTAGTTAGGATCCCTTGCAAGACAGCAGTGGCAAACCCTGCTCGGGATCTAGAGTATAGAGGCAAGTTGTAATGCTTGGCAAATGTATGCACGGAGGTCCAAGTAGCCGCCTCAATAATGTCCTTGGTAGCCACTCCTCGTAAGAAAGCTGTGGTAGTGGCTGTAGCCCTTGTAGAGTGAGGTCTTATGTTCTGTGGAATTTGCTTTCCATGGTAGGAGTAACAGAATCTTATGCAATTTCCTATCCATTTAGAGATTGTCTGTTTGGAAATTGCTTTTCCTTCCCTTCCTCTTGCATAGGCTACTAAAAGCTGGTCAGTTTTTCTGTTACCTTTGGTTCTGTCCAGGTAGTAGCGTAACTGTCTATGTACATCCAAGGTATGCAGCAGTCTTTCCCCCTTGTTCTGTGGATTGGGAAAGAAGGTAGGTAGGTGGATTGCCTGGTTTAGAGATACTCTGGATACCACCTTAGGCATAAATGTAGGATTAGTTCTCATGGACACTATCTTGATGGAAGATTAGGAAGGGTTGTACTGCCATTAAAGCTTGTAGTTCCGAAACCCTTCTTGCTGAAGTAACTGCCAGTAGGAAGGCAGTTTTCCATGATAGGTGTTGAAGATCTGCTGTTGCTGCTGGTTCAAATGGAGGGAGTGTCAATTTTTCTAGCACAAAGTTCAAGTCCCATGCTGGTAATGGTGGTTTCCTAGGAGGTTTTACATTCTTGATTCCTCTGAGGAACTGCCTGAGTAGAGGATGTGAGAAGACAGGGGGATCGAAGCTGTATTCTGCAGAAATAGCTGATGCATGTATCTTGATGGAGGAATAGGACAGGCCTGTATGTAGAAGCTCTGCCAAGTACTCCAGGATGTTAGCAATGTCCATCTTTGACACATCTTTTCCTCTTTCAGTACTCCAAATGACAAACCTTTTCCATTTTCCTGCATAGTTCCTTCTTGTTGAAGGTCTGCGGGCTTCAAGGATAATGTCTTTCACCCTTTGGGATAAATCTGGGTCAGTTGCTGTCATGTGATGTTCCAGGCAGTGAGTTGCAGAGTTTTTAGGTTTGGATGCATGATGTTGTAGTTGTTCTGAGTTAACATCAAAGGCATCAGAGGTAGTGTCCACGTTCTCCCGCGAGACATGCTCCTCAGCAATGGATACCAGTGTTGTCTTGCCCAATTTGGAGCTATCAGAATTATCCTTGGACGTTCCTCTGATTTTCAGTAGTACCTTGTGCATCAAAGGAAGAGGTGGAAATGCATATGCTGTCAGGCCTTTCCAACTGAAGGATAGAGAATCCACCTTCCATGCTAGTGGGTGGTATGTCCTTGTGCAGAATTTCTTGTGCTGGTGATTGAGTGGGGATGTGAATAGGTCTATTTGTGGCATTCCCCATTTCTTTGTGATGGCCTTGAAGATGTCCGGGTGTAGCATCCATTCGTGAGCATCCGAGGTGGTTCTGCTTAACATGTCTGCTAGGATGTTTTCTTTTCCTGGTACAAACATTGCCTGTAACTGGATGTTGTAGCTCAGAGCCATATTCCAAAGGTCCAGAGTCATTCTGCATAGGGGGTATGAATGAGTGCCTCCCTGTTTGTTGATGTACCACATGACTGTGGTGTTGTCCGTCCTTATTAAATGGCCTTCTTTGAGGAATGGTCTGAAATTCTGGATTGCTAGTTTTACTGCCAGCATTTCTTTTTGATTTATGTGCAGGTGCAGCTGTTCTGGAGTCCATAATCCTTGTATGCATTTGTCCAGCATGTGTGCCCCCCAGCCTAGGTCTGAGGCGTCCGTTGTGATGGTTTGGCTTGCTTGAAAGTTGTGGAAGGGCAAACCTGGGTTTGACTGGCATGCTTGAGCCCACCATAGGAACTCTTGTTTCAGGCATGGTATTAGTGGGATTTCGGTTTCTAAGCTGTGCCTGTGTTGAGACCATAAATTCTTTAGGTACCACTGTAGCTTTCTCATATGCAGTCTGGCATGGGGGACCAGGATTATGCATGATGCCATGAAGCCCAAGGCCTGCAGTACTTTTCTTGCTGTTAGTTTGTTCTGCTTTAATGCCAAGAAGTAAAGAGGGAGTTGTTCTTGTTTTTCTGCAGTTAGGAATGCCATCTGTTTTACTGTGTCCAATTCCGCACCCAAGAATGTTCTTGTTTGGGATGGTATCAGTCTTGACTTTTTTAAATTGACTGTGTATCCCAGGGCTTGTAGTAAGCAAATGACTTCTTGTAAGTCTTGTCAGCTTGCTTTTGTTGTCTGCTTGTATCAGGCAGTCGTCCAGGTATGGATAAATTTGGATTCCCTGTAGCCTGCAATGAGCGATTACTGATGCCAGGCATTTTGTGAATACTCTGGGCGCAGTAGATAAGCCAAAGGGCAATGCTGAGAATTGATAATGCTCTGATCCTGCAAGAAATCTGAGGTATCTTCTGCAATTTGGTCGTATGGGGACGTGCAGGTATGCCTCCTTGAGATCTAGAGTAACCAGCCAACACTCCTTGCCCAGCATGGGAAGAAGTTGCTGTAGAGTCAGCATTTTGAATTTTGGGACAATGATGAATGTGTTTAAGGCGGACAGGTCGAGAATAGGTCTCCAACTTTTCTCTTTTCTTGGTACTAGGAAGAGTCTGGAGTAGAATCCTTTGCCCTGTTCTTACTGGTACTCTTTCCACCGCTCTCATCTTTGTTAATTGAGCTATCTGCTTTAGAGCTTCTGTTTTTTGATTTGGGGGTAGGTTTGGCATTCCTCTTTTTACTGGTAAGGTGTGGAAGTGAAACCTGTAGCCTTGGTCTATGGTCTGCAAAATCCACTTGTCTTTTGTGATATAGTGCCAATTTTTTGAAAATAAAGCTAACTTTCCGCCTAAAGGTGCTGCTATTTGTTCCCTGGTAGGCGGTGTCAGAGCCAAGTCACTGTGATTGTCCTGTTGCAGTGGCAGTGGTTGTGTCTGTGCCTCGCTGGTTATTGCCTTGCCACTGGCATCCTCTATAGGCACCTCCTCTGGATTGATTTCTGCCTCTGGCACGTCTATTCCTGCCTCTCTGAGATTTTGAGGAGTCTGGAAAGGACCAATTTTTGGAAGGCCAGTTCCTGCTAAACCTTGGGGGCTGAACCTGTAAGAAATCCTTAACTGTTTGTACAGATTTTGCCTTCTCTTCCATTTTCTTCATTACTTGCTGAGCAGGAATACCAAATAGACTGGCCTTATCCATAGGAGCATCTAACAGCTTTGCTTTAACATGATCCGGCAAGACCTGTTCTTTCAACCATGCATGCCTTCTTATAACTGTGCCAGTCATGTCTGATCTAAATGAAGCCACCAGTGCATCATAGCCACATTTTAAAGAATGGTTACTAACCTGCTGAATGTTATTCACCATTTCTAAAACATATTTCTTATCCAAGGAGTCATCAGAGGACAGTTTCTTAGTTAACTGATCAAGCATAAACTCTTGGTATTGGATCATATGAAACTGACAGTTCAAAGCTCTAGCTGAGAGAGTAGCAGAGGTGTAAACTTTTTTCCCCCATCTCTCTGAGGACCTGGATTCCCTTTCAGAAGGGAGAGGGTTTTTGCTGAGGTCGGCTACTGCCTTAGGTCCCTGGGAGATAGTCTCAGGATCTGCAAGTGGGGCCTTGTATAGGTGGTGATGAGTGTCTGGTACCCTGTAATACCTATCTGGTTTGGCAGGGGCTGGAGGTAAAGTATCAGGAGCAGTGCAAACATCATTAAATGCATCATCCACAACAGGCAGAACTGGAGGTATAGCTAAGGGCCTATGTTGTGGTAAGTGTAGAAAGGTCCTAAGCCTTTTTCTTGAATCTGAGAAATCTTGTCCCTGCCATTGGAATTGTTCTCTCATGGCATGTAAGGTTTCCCCAAAGGAAAATTCCTCTGGTGGAGAGGCCGAGGGAATAGATTCTTCAGCATCGGAATCTTCATAAGTAGAAAAAGGAGCTTCTGGATGGTCTGTAATGTCGGAATCATCCGAAGAATCATCTGAGGACACTGGCTCTGGGGGCACTGCTCTAGGTCTCTTTTCTGGAGGCTGAGAGGCCCTGTCTGGGTGAGATTGGGATCCCCTAATTAAAGAGATGAGATCCTCTGCCAAAGTAAGCATTTGTGAACTGGACCTGTGTTAGGGAGTCTTAACAGGCACTGATTTTGCAGTTTTGGCTGCTTTAGCCCTGGCAAAGGCCTTAATAGACATGGCTGCAGGAGGCCTAGCAGCACCACGTGCTGGGGTAGAGGCATCCAAAGGGATGGTGTCTGATAAATCAATAGGAACCACATTAGTAGGCAAAACTTCAGAGGCCGATTCAACTAGGGTAGCAGGAGCCTCGGTAGTAGTCATGGATTCGGCTGAAGATTGACCCGTTTGCTCGGTTTCGGCCGAAACAGAGACACTCGCGGTTTGCTTAACCGTGGTTTCGGCTGAAACCGCGGACCGCGAGTGTCGGTCTTTTTCTTTGCATTTTTTAACAGTTTGAGTAGTCGGAGGATCCGACTGCATAATGTACGCAAAATCTGAGCCGAAAAACTGTTCAGCGAACTCCGACAGACGCCTAAGCGTTCGTCGGTTGAAGGAAGCACAGGCTAAACAGGCTGCTACGTCGTGGTCTGGGCCTAAACAAGGTAAGCAGTAAGAGTGGAAATCTTATGAGGTATTTGTTTCCCACAAGTTAAACAATTATTGACTTTTTCTGACATCGGCTGAGGCAAGAAAGAGTCCCCAACGGGGTACTTAGCTTTTTAGAAGTCTTCGAAGTAGTATTCTCTGGATCTGACCGACCGGCACTTGCGAACTTCTGCTTCGGGCGCCACGCGGCAAGAAAGACTGGGGAAAATGGCGTCGGCTGATGCCTTTATACCCGAAGACCAGGAGAGATGACGTCGGGTGAAGTGCGACACCAGCAGAGGCCAGACCCAGACTTTGGAATCCGGCCGACCGAAGGGCTGCCTGACGACAGGACAACCCATTTGTTATGACTGCAGATGCATCCTTGAAGGACATCCACTTGGTAAAAACTCTGGGTGCCATAGACAAGCAAAAAGGCAATGCAGTAAATTAAAAATCAGAAGAGGGCCCAGAGAAGTGTAGGAACCTCCTGTGGGAGGGTCTGACTGGGATGTGCAGGTATGCATCCTTTAGGTCTAGCGTGACCATGAAGGCTTGAGATGGGATAAGGGAGAGCATCTTGAAGGAGGGGACCTGTAGGAATAAGGCTTGGGTATGAGGTCCAGTATAGGTATCTAGGGACCATCCAGTATAAATATCTAGGGACCATCCTTTTTTGGTACCAAGAAAAGGCGGGAGTAGAAGCCTAGTCCTTCCTGTCCTGAGAGAACTGCTTCTATGGTTCCTTGGGAGAGGAGTTCGTGCAGGATGGGAGGAAGTAGAAGGAGTTGATTTTTGGGAGGGAAAGGAATCCTTATTTGTGTAGGTTTTTCCTTCCAGGAAAGTATCCTTTCTGGATGATGGAAAGAACCCACAGACCTGTAGTGAGGGTTTTCCAGAAGGGGAGGCATTGGGTAAGGCGGGCGGACAGGGGCACTTGGGCAAGGCAGTCACTTAGAAGGTCCTCCTCTATCTGGAAAGGGCTGTTTGTTGGAGAGTTGCATCTCAGAGGTCCCTTCGTGGTCTGGCAGAAGGGCGAGAGGAGGAAAGGGTCCTTCTGACAAAGCATGTTTTGGCTGGGTAGTTCCTGTAGGAACTGGGGACACCAGCAAGTGCTTAACGTCCTGCGGTTCCTGGCTTTTTTTCTTGCAAGTTTTTAAAAAGTTCTGCAGCATTTTTGCCAAATAGAAGGTTGTTATCCAGAGAAGCAATCCATGATCTTGGCTTTAAAATCATCTGGCAGAGGTTATAATCTGAGCCAAGAGTATCTGACAAGGCTGATGCAGTGGCAGCAGACCTGGCAGCTGCTTCTGCTGCATCACAGCTGCAGCAGATAGTGTGCCTGGCTACTTGGGTGGCCAGCGACAATTTTGAAAAAATGTCAGATTTGGCTGGACAGTCAAGAGTGGTTGGCAAGAAAGTAGTGGCCTGAGAAACCAGGTCTTCATACTTCACCATGTGTGTTTGGTAGTTTATAGTCCTAAAAGCTAGGGTAGAGGAGGTGTATACCTTTTTTCCCATTCTGTTCATGATTTTGCTGTCTATCGGATGGGAGTAGGGAAGCAGAAGGCAACTGCCTCGACTGTGTCTGGGGATACTGCAATAACAAAAAACGCAAAAGACAATGCAAACTCAGAAATGAAACAAAAAGCAGTTCAATTGACTCAACTGGTAGCAAACTAGGTTGAGGAACAAACCTAAGAAGGTTGAATTGTCGCATAAAAGCCTTTATTTGTTAAAATAAAAAAAAACAGGTTAGCGCTTTTGCTGAAACCAAACTTCAGTTAGTAGTTTTGAAATCACTTCCTATGCAAGTTTCCTGTAAGACTGACTGGTGAATCAACTCATAATTAATACAATTTAAACACTTCATCTCGTGAATATAAAACATTCTAAAAACACTTTTGAGCATAGAACATACACTTTTTAGAAGTATATTACACAAAAATGTTCCAGTAGTGGTCTTTAACTGTACAGATAAGTTAACATTAATTCTATTTAACTTTATTATTGGCTTGATAGAAATAGAGTGGCAGACTGCGTTTTATATTCATGAGATGAAGTGTTTAAATTGTATTAATATTCATGAGCTGATTCACCAATCAATGTTACAGGAAGCTTATATAGGAAGTGATTTCAAAACTACTGTCTGAACTTTAGCATATGGTTTAAATGAAAGTGCTAACCTGATTTTTTTTTATTTTCAGCAAAGGATTTTGTGTGACAATTCAAAATTCTGGGTTTGCTCCTCAACCTAGTTTGCTGCCAGTGGAGTCAGCTGAACTGCTTTTGTTTCAATACTGCAATAACTGCTGGGTCAGCCAATGCTGCTTTAATTACAAACTTGTAGTCATCAGGGACTTTGTTAAAAACCTATCAGGCCTTTTAGGGGCAGGAGGTTGAGAGTCTGGGTTCTTGGAAACAGAAGTGAAGGGATCCAAGAAAGCTGGGAGTACTGGAGGGATGGCTGAAGGTGAGCGGGAGTTGAGCTGTAGAAGCTCAAAGTATCTCTTCAAGGTTTCAGAGACTAAAGCATCCTATTTGAAATACTCTCATTTTTGAAATGGTCTCCCCAAATAAGCCCTCAGGTGGGGAGTCCCCTTCAACATAATCCTCTTCAGGTGAGTAAGTATGTCAGAGGCAATCTGAGAGACACAGGAGACATTCCTCAGGAGTAAGACTAGTTTGGGTCTTCATGAGCAACTGCTTGCTGAGTAGAGGTTGAAGGCAGGGAGGAGGCAGAGGCTGGCCTAGGACTCAGCACAGGGATGCTAGTGGGAGTGGGGACTGTAAGCTTAAGTGCCATAAAAGCCTGCATCAAAGAAGTAAAGGATTCCCAGTCTGGGGCTGCTTGAGGCATCGGGCCCAAGTATTTGTTTTCCTTTTTCTTTTAGTAGGAGTGCGCGTCTGGATAGGAAAACAGAGACCTGCGCTGGAGTGTCTTGGTTGGCCAGTCAAGCGATGATTCCCCTCAACGTCTTATAACAGACGTTCGAATTAACTCCGCTGATGTGCTTTCCATGATTACTGACAGCCTCTTCCAGAGGAGCCATCGGTAACGGAGTAATTTGGTGTCCTTCTGCCCCTAGAACAGTACTCTGTGGAACATTTGAAGGTGGAGCGGCATCTGGAGAAGGCCTGCAAACCTTGGCCTTCTTCCGAAGTCGTTTGGCTTGGGCAGCCAGCTTTGGATCCATCCTAAGCACGAGGCGTTTAAGCCTTTGGTTTTCTAAAAAAAAACAGACAATGCAGCCAGACGGCTGCATAAGGTCTTGGAAGGATTAGCAAATAGAGCAGGCCTTATGGTCGTGCTCTTTACCTAAGCAAAATACAGAGGTCGTGGGAGTCCGTGCAAAATCTGGCACCAGCAACTACATTTGCTCTCTATCAGACATCAGCTAATGAAAGCATCCAAGCTAAAGCTACAGTATGAAAAAGGCAAACCCCAACAGGGTACTTATCTTTTAGAAGTCTTCGGATGTATGAGCGAAGCGATCAAAGTTATCTGCGGCTGAAAAGTTCTGTGGTCTGTGCCTGCCGACATCACATTTATACTCCATGATTTATGACTCTACATGTGACATCCTACACACCTATGGCAGCCAGGCTTAAGCTTTTGTATAGGAGCCAACGTTGGGTCAACTGGGGGCTGGAAATCCCATAATATGAATACTGCAACATTGGAACAGAACATCACTTGGTTCTACCAGCATAACAGGGTGTAGGGAGCAAATTCCTCTGCATCTGAGAGAGGTCAGACTTGTATAAAAACTGATGAAAGCCAGTTGAGTCAGACTGGCTTGTTTTGTCTTTCTTTGGAAACTGATTTGATGACAATCAGAATTAAGAAAACCTGGTTTCTGTTAATGTAGCTAAGGATACTTTCCACACATCCTCAACCAACTTTGTACAGCAAAGTTTACCTGTTTTATTAAAAGAAATTGTGTGCTCACCATAACATTCCACCTGTGTTGTCCATGTTCATTCGTCCTCAACTAATAAGGTAGGATCTGATCCCTCGGATACAACTCTGCTGTTGCAAAAGATTGTGGCAACCAAAAATTCTCTAGCTTCTCCCTTACCCATAAATCCACCAACCCAAACTCCCTCAGATCTTGTTTGTGGACTTTTACTAGAAAAATATTTGCAGTGCAGGAAAAAAAAAGGGGTGAATACCTCACATGCAGTCAAATAAAGAGAAGACTATCTGGAGTGTAATTTAAAGGACAGTGATGTCTGTTACCACTTATTCTTCCAGGAGTCTTCAAAGGATTAGAATGTTATGATGAGTACATAACCTCTATCTGATGTTGTCAATTTTCATTCTACCTTCAAATAATGTTAGAGACCCCAGCTACCCAAGATCTCGGATGAACTCAAGGATATTCCTGAGCACCAGAAATGATGCTATACCACTGAAGACCCGATGCACAATTTGTAATGAAACAAAGGTATGTGGAGTAGCCTATGTTGATCATCCATTGATGCTCTAGACTGGAAAACTGTATTTTCTGCCTATCTGAATAAAAAACTTGAAAAAAAAACAAAAAAAATACTCTTGTTTTCCATACTTTTCTAATAGTTTGTTCCAGTGATCAGATTTTGCTGATCCCTGGGCTTTGTCTTGGTTCCTGTTTTCTCCATTTTCCTTGTTTGGTCAAGGGGTAGTTTCTTTACTCACTAGTGGGAGTAGGGAGTACTGAGCTGCCTGTTTGTCCTCAGAGGAGTGGTTTAAGGCAGTAACTTGTAGTTTATTGGCCATTTTGGGTCATTTCCTGTCTTTTCCAGCCCCCTGCTATAAAGCAGGCTTTAGCGCATTAAGCGATTTAGTGGAGTTGCCACTGTTGCACACTAGGGCAGCGCCGGTTAAGCAGGTTTAAACTATTCGGGCTACCTAAAGTCCACTCTTCAAATTTTCCCTTAAAACTACACTCCTCGAACTATACTACTGATCTAATCAGCATATCCTATAACTAAAGATCATCTCTACTTGACTCAAAGTACACTATTCTCTACCTGTTAAACCTAGCACTTGCTCCTACAGTACTTATTACCTTGATACGGCACTCTTGTCAGATAGTACCCAAAAAGGCAACCCCCCATTTCTCGGTCACCCGCGTCCCCCGGAATCTTTTTTAAAGTTTTTTTTGTCTATCCTTCTAGCATGTCGAGGGATCAGTTGCTAGTGTCCACTCCTGCTCAGCTGGTGAACCTGGGAATATTGAGGCAATGCTACAATTGCCTCATGTACACAGACAACCCTCTCCACCTCCCACAAAACACAAATACATGCGAGAGATGCAACTATACGGCCAAACTGGAGGCTGAGCTCTCTCAACATAGGACTGGCAAGACCAGTCAGGAGGAGAAGGTTACCACACACACTATAGACCCAGTCTCACATAGTACCATTACAACCTCAAATCATACACATAAACACACAAAGACATACTCGGAGGCTCTGATCAAAAATCTACCAAAACAGCAGAGGCCACCAAAGCAGACACCCAAACCACCACCTCAGAACACAACACCTGCAACACAGACCTCACAGTCAGAGTGTCAAACAGTCACAGCCCTTAAGGCCAAAAACAATGCCAGACACACTAGTCATTGGTGACTCCATAGTCAGACACACTGTCGTCCGCTCACCAGACTGAGTAAGGAGAAGGTCACAGTAAGCTGCCTGTCGGGCGCTAGAATCCGCCACATAACGCAAGCACTCAGGTCTCTCAACAGCAGGTACAAATATGACTCCGTCATTGTCCACGCTGGTGTAAACGACCTGAGACGTACCTCCTTGGACTACATGAAAAGAGACATTGAGGAGCTCTCGATTATGTAGCCCAGGCAGGTATGACCCTGACCTTGAGCAGTATCCTACCTTCACCAAGAATGATGCCACAATACAGAGATAAGATGATCAGCTTTAACAATTGGCTTAAACACTGGTGTCATTCAAAGGGGATCCAGTGTCCGTCTGCCTGGGATGACATGCTGGACAAGCCACGCTGCTTCAAGGGGGCTTGCACCTGTCACCCTGGGATTCGGATATTGGAAAGGCTCTTGCCACCCCATAGTGCCTTTTTAGGCAAGGCTCAAATTCTAAACCTACCACCCTAGAACACAAAAAGGAAAAAACTAAGGGTAATGCTGCTCAATGCCAGAAGTCTAAATCTCAAAATGCACACTCGAGGCCCTTCTCAGTAAGGAGAACATTGATGTCTGTGCTGTGACAGAAACCTGGTTCAAGGCTCCTGAGAGCACCCCAGCGCTACCAGGTTTTACCTCATATCATGCGTTCCGGCCCCAAAATCCGGACAATACCAAGAAAGGAGGGTATCCATATTCATCAAGGACACCCACACCTCAAGACTGGTGGCAACGCACAATGCATCGGAGACCATCTAGGTGCAATTAACCATAGGCAAGACTGCTCTGCAAATTGTAGCATGTTACAGGCCACCCTCACAAACTCAGGAACCTCACATGGCCTTCCTGAAAACACTAGAGGGATAAATGTATCACCAAACACCATCATACTAGGTGACTTCAATTACCCTAATATAGACTGGGAACACTACTCAAGCCCAAACACCCTAGCCCAAAAGTTCCTGGAATTCATAAACTCAAATGCCATGGAACAACTAGTCACCATCCCACAAGAGGAGATAACATACTTGATCTCATCATCATGAACATGGGAGCACAATGTTCAACACGGAAGTATACCCCTCACTGGTGAGATCAGATCACAAACTAATCTCGCTGGAGGTCCTCATCCCACCCCACCTGAAATAAAAAGACCACAGTAAAGAACTTCTCAAAGCAGACTTCACACTTCTAAAGGCGAGTGTGGTCTCCTTTAAGGCCCCGAGCCGTGGGAAAACAGTACTCAAGCCGCTGAATCACTTACAAATGCCTTCTACCAGCACCTGCAGGACTGCATGGATAAGGCAATCCCAAGCAAAACAAAGACTCTTTGTACCAAAGGCAAGCGTCCAGTCTGGTGGACCCCAGCCATAAACAAACTCTACAACAAAGGAGGAAGCTACTACAAGATAGAGCAAAATCCTTAAAAGGTAAGACACCCTTGATCACTATAAGTAAAAACTAAGAGCTCTCATAAAATCATCCAAAGCAAATTTGAGAAAAATAGCTAAAGACTCAAAAGACAATCATAAGGCCTTCTTTAGCTATGTTAGAAACCTGGGAGGAAACTCCCAGATATGCTCAGAACTAGTTCAAAATGATGTGAAGATTACTGATCCTACAGACATTGCCAACATACTGGCTGACAGGTTCAGTGCAAACTTCTCCCCTCCCCAAAGGAGAGATATCTATACCAAGCGATTGCAGCCCCCAAACATCTCCAGCCCAAGTGAGAACTGCTCTCTCCAAAGCAAAAACACAGCATCCATGGGACCTGATGGTGTCCCCGGCTGTGTGCTCCACGAACTCAATGAGGAATTAAACCCACAGCTAGGACAGCTGTTTAATCAAAGTCTTACCTCTGGATCATTACCCAGGAGTGGCACTGCAACTGTGGTCCCACTTCACAAAGGCGGTGCCTCCACCGACCCTGGAAATTACCGGCCCATTAGCTTGACAAGCCTTATCTGCAAAGCCATGGAGAGGATCATAATGGACCTCATAAATAAAGACATAGGAATTTGCAGACTTTGGATCCAACCCAGTTAGGCTTTGTCAAAGGCAGAGCATGCCATTTCAACTTCGTTGACTTTTTGAAACAGTCACCAAAGCCATTGATGAGGAAAGGCAGTCCATACAGCCTACCTCGATCTGGCTAAGGCCTTCGATACAATACCCCACTCGGGTATCATTGAAAAACTCATCAGCTTAAATGTTAACCCATACATCACAAGATGGGTTGCAAACTGGCTGAGTGACAGAACCCACAGGGTCAGAGTTGCTGGTGCCATGTCAGACTCAAAGCCTGTCACAAGTGGTGTCCCACAGGGCTCAGTCCTGGGCCCACTCTTGTTTGGCATCTACTTTTCCAGTACAAGCAAACACAGGAGGGTTATGGCTGACAGTTTGCAGATGACTGCAAACTGAAGCCATAGTAGAAAACACATCTGACACAGATATCCTTAAGAAGGGTCTCACAGAAGCGGATAAGTGGTGGCAGAGCCACGGCCTAAAGTTAAATGCCAAAAATGCATAGTCATACCCCGGGAAAAACAAGGTTACCCCTAGCTACCAAATAGGTGGCAATCCACTGAGCACAGAAGAAGTTATCAGGGACCTGGGGACCCAGGTTGATAGTAGTCTGTCATTCGACACCCATGTAGCTAAAGTAGTTAGGAAGACCTTCTACATTGCCCACCTTATGAAGGGATTCTCATCTAGATCAAGGGAGGTCATGGTCTCCCTTTACTCATCACTCATCAGACCAATGATTGAGTACAATGCCCCATTGAATGTATCTGACCCGACACTTGCAGCAGCTGGAGAGGCCACAAAAGTTCCTCACCAAAAGGATAAAGGGTCTCAAAAATCTGTCCTATGCTGCCCAACTGAAAGAACTCCAGCTCTATTCAGTCACTTACCGCTTGCTCAGAGGTGACCTTTGCCTAACATACAAGGCCATGTCAAACCCAGATTTGATGAATATGCTTCACCTCAAAAATCTAGATCCATCAGAGCCACAAGGGCGGGAGACTCAAACCTCGACACGGCTGTTAATAGGGCGTGCTGGAGGGATAGATTCATCACCCAAAGACTCCCTATGCTGTGGAACAAAATCCCGGTACATGTGAGGCAGAGCACCTCACTGGCCTTGTTCAAGAGAAATCTTGACCAATGGATGGGAGATCGCAGATATACCCCAGGGATTACCTCAGTGTCACTGCTCGACAGAGGCACAGCAAAATAATGGGTATAGTTCCCCATACTAAAGGGGTGGCGTAAGCCACAAAACGATGGGCTAGGCTTGTAAATGCCCTCAGGCAGATAGCCTAGTATGAACCTATGAACCTATAATGCTTTCCATGCCCTTGCAGATCAGGCTCGTCAGACTGATGGGACAGTAGTTCCCAGGATCCAAGGTGGATCCCCCCTTGTGGAGTGGGATAACTGTAGCTGTGTGCCACTCAGTGGGCACAAAGCCGGAGATGAGGCTATGATTAAACATGACACTTAGGTGAGGTGCCAGTTCATTTTGTAGTTCATGCAGTACACAGCCCGGGACGTCATCTGGTCCCATGGATGCTGTATTCTTAGATTTGGAGAGTGCGGTTTCTGTGTGGCCGTGATTAATGGAACTTGGCAATCATTTGGTATTGAGATGAGCCGTTTAAGGGGCGAGGGGGATGAAGTTTGCACTAAATCAATATGCCAGGATATTGGCAATATCTTTGGAATCAGTATATTTAATGCCATTCTGTTGTAACTCAGAGCATATCTGAGCATTGCCATTTAGATTCTTGACACAACTATAGAATGCCTTGTGGTAGTCTTTGGAATCTTTGGCAATTTTATTTTTGTAACTAGCTTTGGAGGATTTTATGAGGGATCTCAGCTTCTTACTGAGGCTGGTAATGGAGTTTTTTTGCATCCTGGGATTTTCCTCTTTTCTGCACAGTTTTTCTTTCTTCTGTTGTATAGTTTATGGCAGGGGACCACCAGACTGGTTTCCTTTTTTTGTAGGAGTGTCTGTTCTATTTGGGATGGCACGATTCATGCACAAGTGAATGTGCCCGTACAGTGCATTAGTGTAGGATTCAGTCGAACTTTCAGCTCCCACCTGCATGGGTGTCAAAGTTTGTTGTTTCTGACATGAGTAGCATGAAGTTGGTTTTGGAGAAGTTTTTTTACGGAGGTTTCCTTACTGGGGGGTAGGGGTGGGATGTGGACATCAAGGGTGACTTGCTTATGGTCAGACCTGACCAATGAGGGGGTGACCACTGGTGTGGAGCATCTCCCATATTAGTAATGACCAGGTTTAGGATATTGGAGCCCTGGTGGGACAATGGATTAGTTGATCCAGGGTGTTGAATTTGATGGTACCAGAGTAGTTTTCCCAGTTAATGGCAGGGTAGTTGAAATCACCCAGTATTAGGGTGAGCGGTTTTATCTGAATATTGTCCAGTATGTTTAGAAAGGTGTAGTGAGAATCTTGGGGCATGGTGGGGGATCTGTAGCAAGCTACAATTTGGACTGCACACTTACCTAGTGTCAAGTTTGTGAACATCCAGTAAATGTAACATGCATTCACCTCTGTTAGCAATTTAGGAAAGAATACTGGCAAATTAATGAACTGATAGACTGACATCACCTTAGGAAAAAAGGGCACTTATTTGCAATGATGCAACTACCCTCGTTAAAGATCAAATATGGAATTTTGAAGACAAGGCTTGAATCTCTAACTTGTCAGGCAGAAATAATGGCTACTAAAAATACCATCTTCCAAGAAAGATATTCAAGGTCACACTTAGCTGCTCGTTTGCAGGGGGGATGAGTAAGCAACTGCAGTACCAGATTTAAGTTCTAAGGGGAGTAGGATATTTAAAAGATTGTTAAAGACTGTCTGTT